>NC_133653.1:173939066-174239066 GCF_009905375.1 Apium graveolens
AGATAAAAATCGAACCAATTTATCTATTGTGAATCTTTCGTTGATAGGAAGAAAATGCGCTGACTTCGTTAATCTGTCGATAATAATCCAAATAGCATCATGATTTGCCCTGGTTCTTGGTAATCCAACTACGAAATCCATCGTGATATGTTCCCACTTCCATTCTGGAATGTCCAGCGGTTGTATCAGTCCACTGGGCCTTTGATGTTCTGCTTTAACTCGCTGGCAAGTATAACATTTACTTACCCATTCTGCAATTTCCTTCTTCATGCTTGGCCACCAATAGTTTTCTCTTAAATCTCGATACATCTTCGTACTTCCGGGATGAATAGAATATTTGGAGTTGTGAGCGTCTCGAAGAATTTCATCTTTCAGCTCGGCTACGTTGGGTATCCATATTCTGGAAGAAAATCTTAATATCCCTTTATCATCCTTTTGACCCCCTATCTCTTCTCCTGTCAAACTGTCTCGTTCATGGCTCATTACTTCCTCCTGACATCTTCTTATCTTCTTCAATAATTCTGGTTGAAAAGACATTGCACACAATACCTCTGTAAACAAACTGGGGATACTAACCTCTATTTCTAGCTTCTCAAATTCCTTGATCAACTCCTCTGATGAAGTTATCATATTTAACCTTTCTTTTATGCTCAGAGCGTCGGCCACCACATTTGCTTTACCTGGATGATAGTTAATAGTACAGTCATAATCCTTGATTAGTTCTAACCATCTTCGTTGTCTCATGTTTAATTCCTTCTGGGTAAAAATATATTTCAAACTCTTGTGGTCCGTGTAGATCTCGCACTTTTCCCCATAAAGATAATGCCTCCAAATCTTCAATGCAAACACTATAGCTGCCAATTCAAGATCATGAGTTGGATACTTTTCTTCATGTGGTTTCAACTGTCTTGAAGCATAGGCTATCACCTTGTCATGCTGCATCAAAACACATCCCAATCCTTTATACGACGCGTCACTATAAATCACAAAATTTCCTTGATCATCTGGAAAAACTAATACTGGAGAAGATACTAATCTATTCTTTAATTCCTGGAAACTCTCCTCGCACTTCTCGTCCCATTCAAACTTCTGATTCTTTCTGGTGAGCTTTGTCAACGGCGTAGCTAACTTTGCAAAATCTTGCACAAATCTTCTATAGTAACCTGCCAATCCCATGAAACTTCTTACTTCCGTTGGTGTTTTTGGCCTCTCCCAGTTGATTATGGCTTCAATCTTTGCTGGATCCACTTCCACTCCTTTATTGCTAATCACGTGCCCAAGAAATCGTACTTCTTTTAACCAAAATTCACACTTAGAAAACTTTGCGTACAATTTCTCCTGTCGCAGTATCTCCAAAACTATTCTTAAGTGCTCTGCATGCTCCTCTTCTGCTTTAGAATAGATCAGAATATCATCTATGAACACGATCATGAATTTATCAAAATACTTCTTAAATACTCGATTCATCAGATCCATGAAAGCTGCTGGTGCGTTGGTTAATCCAAATGCCATCACCAGAAACTCATAATGCCCATATCTGGTTCTGAACGCAGTCTCCGGAATGTCTTCAGGCTTGATCTTCAGTTGATGATATCCGGATCTTAAATCAATTTTAGAAAACCACACAGCGCCTCGCAATTGGTCAAACAAATCATCGATCCTTGGTAACGGGTACTTGTTCTTACTGGTCAGCTTATTTAGTTCTCGATAGTCGATACACAGTCGCATACTCCCGTCCTTTTTCTTGACAAACAGTACTGGTGCGCCCTATGGGGATACACTGGGTCTTATAACTCCTTTCTCCAAAAGATCTTGCAGCTGAGTTGCCAATTCTTTCATCTCCACTGGTGCCATCCGGTACGGAGCTTTAGAAACTGGTTCTGTTCCGGGTGCTAGATCAATTGCAAACTCAATTTCTCTGTCGGGAGGTAATCTTGGTAGATCTTCTGGAAAGACATCTGAAAATTTGTTGACAACTGGAATCGCTTCTAGTGTTGGAACTTCTTTGTTGATGTCTACCACATGAGCCAAATATGCTTCACAATTCTGACGTAATAACCTCTTCACTTGAGCGATCGTTAAGAACTTCTTCTCTTGCCTATTTCCTCGAAATATTACCTTCTTCTTACTATCCAAGGTCTGAAGTCTCACTTTTTTTTACAATCAATCTGAGCGTTATTTTCTGACAACCAATCCATTCCTAAAATAACATCAAATTCTCCTAACTTAAAAGGTATCAAGTTGGCATAAAAATGATGTCCTCATATTTCAATATCGCACCTCGGGCACACTCGGTCGACGGAAACTTGATCCTTATTAGCTAACTCTATCATCAATGCTTGTTCTAACAACTTAACTTCGCAATGCAGTTTATCGACAAAACTTTGGGAAACAAATGATCTTGTAGCTCCAGAATCAAATAAAACTTTAACATCTATGGAGTTGACTGGAAGCGTACCTGCCACCATGTCTGAACTCTGAACAGCATCCTTCATAGTCATATTGAATGTCCTAGCCTTTGGCTGGTCCTTTGCTGGTGGTCCTTCAATCCTTGGCACATTAGCAGTTGGTTTAGTTGTCTGGCAGTCCCTGGCAATATGCCCCATCTTTCCACATTTAAAGCACACTGTTCCTGATTTCTGAGCTGTAGTCTGACTTCGACACTCATTAGCATAGTGTCCCTTCTGATTGCACTTATAACACAACACATTAGCCTTACAAATCCCAAAATGCCTTCTACCACAAAATTTGCACTCTAACGCAGGTGGACGATTGGGTCTCTGCTGATTTGAATTCTGAAAACGGTTCCCATTTCCTGGCTGTGGTTTCTTAAATCCCACACTCTTATTGTCCTGAAACTCTGGCCTTTTATTGAAACGGCCCTGGAAGTTACCTTGTTGCTGGCCTCCCTCTGAGGTTTCTATTTTCCTTTTCTTCCCATCCATCCCTTTTTGATACATATCACTCTTACTTTCAATCACCATTGCTTTCTGCACCACTGCCACATATGAAGTCAATTCAAACATGGCCACCCTATTCTGAATCCAAAATCTCAATCCCTGTTCAAACCTTCTTGCTTTCTTTTCATCTGTATCAACCTGGTCTGGCACGAACCTCGCTAATTCAGTAAACTTAGCTTCGTACTCAGCTACAGTAAGATCTTCCTGGGTCAAGTTCAAGAATTGGATCTCCATTTGATTCTTCATATACCTCAGGAAATACTTCTCCAGAAACAGCTATGTGAATCTCTCCCAAGTTATAAACTCACCTCCTTCCATTGCTCGCGCGGATTCCCACCAATAGTTCGCCTCACCCTTCAGAAAGTAACTTGCAAACTTGGTCTTCTGCTCAGCTCCTGCTCCGACCAATTCAAAAGCCTTTTCCATTTCCTTGAGCCATGCTGTTATTCCCAGTGGACTAACAATGAGATTTACAGAAGGGGGTTGAATGTAAATCTCAAAACTTTTTCAAGTTTTGAGCAGTTTGTAAGGCTAAGTGTTTGAGTGATCAAATGTGTGTGAATTGCTTGGAGCTGATGCAGACATATATATATTCAAACACAAATGTAATGAACACAAAGAACTTAAAAACTTTTCTGGTGGATTTGTTGTTCCACCAGAGATGTGTTATTTCAGAAAATCTATGATTCAAAATTAAATCACAGCTGCTTTCTAGTACAAACTAGATGATTTTCTCTCTTGATATTTCTAAACAGCTCAGGGAAAATTCACATCTAATTACTAGCTACTACTTGGTTTATATATCACCAAGTTTACAAGTGAAGACAAAGATAAAGTACAATAAGAAAATAGTTCTCCACTTGTTTCTATTCCATTTTTATCCAGTGTAATATGGAATTATCTATTGACTTTCCATTTTGAACCAGACTAAAAATGGCTGCTTTTTCTGCTGTTCCTGAAATAGGCTACCACATCTCTGTCAATCCATGTGCCTCTGTCAGCTTTGTTAACTGTCACTATCAACTGCTATGAGACTGAGCATCCGTTGAAGCTTTCATCCGTTGATGGCTTTATCCATTGATGCTCTAGCAGTTGAAGCTTTATCCGTTGAAGCACTTATCCGTTGATGGATATTATCCGTTGAAGCATTAGAGACATCCGTTGAAGCTTTGTTTCTTATCCGTTGAAGGTCTTCAATATCCGTTGACACTTCTTCACTTATACAAAATTACAAGGCATGAAATATTTACAATTAGCCCTCCTATTTGTACATCCATTAGTAGTCAACATGACTGATTATTTCCTAACAACATCTAAGAATTACAGCTTGAAACCAGAGAGTGAAATGTGCTATAATACCAAACTTATTGCTAAGTAAGGCTACTCCTTCAACGGATAGCCAAGATGGTCTTATCCGTTGAGGCTACAAACACTAGATTTCTACTTAAGTGTTTTGCTTAACTTATCATCAAACTAATACACATATTCCTAACAATCTCCCCCTATTTATGTCTACTAGAACTGTAGGCATAAATTTGGGTTTAGCTTGATGATAACAAAACACTTAACAAATATATAAACTGTAACAAAGCAGAAATTCAAAAGTGCTACAAAAGTGTATATGCTGAGATGAAATTGAAGAAATACATTGTTTCCAAGGGTGCTCCTTTAGCCTGAGCAAATTACTTTCTTTTCCTTTGATCCCTGGTTTTCTTTCCTAGCCTCCTGTCATTCTCCTCTATTTGAAGTTGAAGTTGTCTGTAGAATTCAGCTTCATCTTCTTCATTGATATCTAACTTAGATTGCATATCCTTGAGAGTTTCATTACTGGCAATCTTTAGCTGATCTTCAATTTTGAAAAATCTTCTGACTCCTTTGTTGTCTCTGAACTCCATCAACCAATGAGGTGATTTGTGAATTGTAATACCTCTCTCTTGAATGAGTAAAGTTCTAGGCAAGGCATTGGGCTCCCTCCAAGTTTTCCTTATGTTGGCAATCTTGTTGAGAATCTCAGTCCTGGCAGTCCTGGTAAAGCCAGAATCCTTTTGTATGGCTGAGTAGACTCTAATCAAGGTAGAGTAGCCTTCATTCAGAATTCTGTGAAGAGGCCATATTCTTTCCCCAGCTCCTTTGTATTTGAACACTAGTCTTTCTGGTAGCTGTCTGTAGGCAGCTATTCCCCTTACATCCTCCAGCTCATCCAGATAGAGTTCAATGTCTGAAAATTCTTTTATGTCACAGATGTGAACATAATCATCTTTAGAGGTTTGAGGTTTAGGCTTAGGCTTCTGTGTGAATTTGATTGAGGCTTTAGAGGGTGTTGATTTGATTCTTCTTTTCTGCTTCTTTGATGGTGTAAAAGAGGTTAGGAAGGTGGGCAATTTGATGGTGTCCCAATCAATTGGTTCCTCCTTAGGAATGATTGGTTCACCATGAATGTTTATGAAGGGGTCAGGCACAATGGGTTCATGAATAGAGGGTAGTGGTTTGGATATTGATTGGCTTTCTTCAGTCTCATCTACCATCTTTCTCTTTGCATTGACCTTCTTTCTATTCCCTTTCTACCATTCTTCCTTACTTCTTATCTCCATCTCAGTACCAACCATGTCCCCCATAGCTCTATCTTCACCTTTGTCTTCAATTTCTTTCTGTTCTTCAGCCTGACTTAACTTTAGCTGTTTTTCAAGCTTTGCTTGTGCTCTTTTGTTAGCCTTTAGCTGTTTGGCTTCTTCCTTCAACCTCTTGGTTTCTTCCCTCTTGGCTATTGAGAATTTGGGATGTCCTTGCATCACATAGATGCTCTTTCCCTCTCTAAAGATAACAGCCATGTTCCTCCTTACAGCCTCATCCATGTTCTCTTTGAGCTTTATGATACTTCTACCCAAAAGCTTGTCTTCATCAGGCTTTGGAAGAGGAAAATCCACTCCTTTCATTTGAGCAAGGCTTAGAGGGTTCTTTGTAGAGTCCTTGTTGAAGCTGTTGTTGGGCTTGAGAACCATAGGTTGCAGATCTTTGGAAGAAGTTTCTCCATCCTTATGCCTCCCTACTGGCTTGAATTCCATAATAATTGATTCCACTTTTGTGCTATGCTTCACAGATTGTGATTGAGAAGTTGTAGAACCAAATATTAGTTGCATCTTTTCATCAATCTTCTTCCTTTGCTCTTTGACTTGCAATTCAGCTGCTGCTATCTGGATTAGATCAATTCCATCTAGCTTTCCTTTGACTTGAATTGGTGGAGAAGTTGTGATGACAGGAACTAGCACTTGAGAAATCTGAACTGTTGTAGATGGCTCTCCTTCCCCTTCCCCTTTATTCTCCCCCTTTTTGTTATCATCAAGGGTAGGGGTCAAGCCTTGTGCTTTTGCCAGCTGCATGAGTAGATTTGTTTGAGTTTGTTGATTCTGAAGAATGGTGACCATAGAGTCTTCAATGATTTGAACCCTATCTTCCAATCTGGCCAGCCTCTTGTCAGCATCAGATGCTTTCCTCAGTCTCCCCAACAAATCTTGCATAGTACCATAGGGTATAACTGAATCCAATTTCTCAGCATTGTAGGATTTCAGATCAGCAATGTCCTGCTTGAGCTCATCCACACTTAGATTTTGCTGGTAATGCTGCAACTGCAAGAGATGCAGAGATTCCAGATGAGCTTGAAAAATTGCCTTGGTACCAGTATCTTGAGTCTCCTGAAAGGCCTTCTGAATTGTCATGACTTGTCGTACCAAAGTGACACCAAATTCTCCTGGTGTTGGTGATTTGGCCAGTGCCCATTCAGGAAGAGCAGGAGCAGAACTTGGGCCTTCTACTCCCCCTAAGTTCATGCTCTCATTCAAAGAATTAGAGTCATCATCATTAGAATTTACTCCCAATTCTTCAGATGGCTCACCAGCTTGAGAAGGCAGCCTGTTGACAGCAGCTTTGTCTCTGAGAAGAGATTCTGAAGTGTGTACAATGTGTAGTGTCTGTTCTGCCTCCACATTGCCCTGAGCAGCCAAAAATTGAAAGGCTGAAATAGGGTGAGTAAAAGTGTCAGCATCCAAGGAAATGTTATCAATGACAGCTTTGTAATGTTGCTGAAATTATCTTTCCTTATCTGCATCATCCACTTTCATTAACTCACTAGCAATGGCTGGATCCACCCTTATAGCTTCTGTACCTGCCTTTCTCTCAATTTCTCTCTGTTCTTACATCAGGGGCTCCCCCTGTCTCACACACACCCTCACACCCTCACCTTCACCTTCTAAGGTGGCACTCCTCTCACTTACTTTTGCCATGCTGGAAGAAATAGCATGTATTTGGTGACTCTCAACCTCTCATTTTGCCTGGGAGCAACCCAGCCTCTCACTCAAAAAATCACTCCCTTCCCTCAAACCTAAAAGTGATTGTACAGTTGCCATGTCCTCTACAGTTGGAATTGTTTCTGTTAAGTGTGTAGAGACCATCAACGGATAGGGAATATCCGTTGAAGTGGAAACTGATGGTATCAACGGATAACTGCTGTTAAGCTTATCCGTTGAAGAACAACCACTTGTCAACGGATGAGAGATATCCGTTGAAGAAGGAAAAGATGTAGATATAGAAAGTGACATAATTGTTGAATCTGTGTGGATTGATTTTAAGTGTGGTGACACAGATTCTGCAACTACATCTGAAAGAATTGGCTGATGATCCAACAAATCATCAAAAGGATGATGATCATCAGGTTTTGAGTGGGACTCTTCCCTGAGTTTTAATGAGGGAGAATCAGGAATTGATGTGAATATCATGTCCACATCCAGAGAGGGTGTTGGAGAGCTTGATGAATGGTGTGTTTCTATATTAAGAGAATGGGTCTGTGATTCCACATTTGCTGGAATCACATCAGGCTGAATTTGAGAAGGCACAGATACTGGTGGATGTATCTGTGCTGTGTGTGTCCCTTATGTGGAAACTAGGGTCTTGGCCTTCTTCTTCCTTGAAAAGGCTTTAAATGGTGAATGTGTGGCTTCAGTGTCCCTCCCTCTTTTGTTCTGTGTCCCTGGTTGGGGACTATTTTCAATAGTTACAACCTTTTGGGAGGATGCAACTAGGGATGTGCTGGACTCCTTTTGAACCACCACAGTCTTTTGAGAGACTGTGGCTTGGCTGGTTTGGGTACCACTCACCTCTCCCACCTTATCCTGGGGGCCTTTTTGATGTTCACCCCTCCTCTCACCATTCACACCCTGTTCACTCCCTTCAGGGTTTATGGTAGTTGATACAACTGTTGTCTTTTGAGAAACAACAGAGGTAGGTTTCTTTGACTTGACTTTGGAAACTTTAGATTTGGTGGCTTTGGTAGGAGCCTGTTTGGACAATGACACAGGTTCCATAGCCACACTAGAAGGTAAAGAAACATTGGGGTTGGAAATAGTAGGAGTTATAGAAACATTTACCTCACTTACCTGTGGTGCATTCATGATTGGCAAGTATACCAATGGCACCTGGCTGTTGAGGTTCATTCTCAAAAGGTCTGCAAGGACCCTTTTCTCTTGTGCCCAGCATTTGAGTTTATTATTCTCATTGGATATAACCAAACCTTCAGCAACATGGTTATCCAATAATATAAAGAATCTAGCAAAGTAGATGTTATGTGGTCTATTAGCTTTGTTGCCTAATCTGGAACCTAATTCTAGCATAACACAGTTGCTAAAATTAAAGTACCTATCAGAAACTAGCATATAGAGCATATTAACAAGAGATGAAGTGATAGCATCAAAATTGCTAATCTTCCCAGAGAAAACCTTAATAAAGGCATCTCCAAGAAAACTCCATTCTTTCCTAAGGCCTTTCCTTCTAATACTACCTAAACTAGCAGAATCAAAAGCATAGCCTATGGAATCTAGCATTGCAGAGACATCATTATCAGTATGTGGTGTCATAGCATTATTCTCAGGCAACTTAAAGCAAGATTGTATATCATCATAATTAATGCAATAGTCCTTACCTTTGAGAGAGAAGGCAATAGTCATATCTGTGGAGTTGAACTCTGCAGTTGTCCATATTTCCTCAATCACTTCACAGTAGATGGTTGGGGCTTCCAGCATTGCATAGCTCAGTTTGCAGTTCTTGATGAAGTCCATCATCTTGTGATAATCATAATGGGCTTCATTCTTTTCAACCAAGACTATGAAATTATTCTTTTCATAAACAAATCCTGTTTGTGACATAATTTTGACTACTGGTGCCATTGTTGTGAGTAGAGGTTGCAGAGAAAAACTTGAGAATTGAGAGAGAAAGAGAATGATAATTGCAAGAAAGCGTAAAGTGAAAATAAGAATTCAATTGGGCTTTTATACTTTCTTGAATTAAAACATAAATAAAATAATTAAATGATACTTTTAAGTAAGTGACAGCCGTTCAGGAATAAATAAAACTGTAGAAATTCTGAAAACTACCATAAATACAAATACATACAACACTGTATATCTGTATCAACGGTTGAGTAAAAGAATCAACGGCTGTGACTCACTGACGTGACACATCAATGGATAAAGTAAATAGTTATCCGTTGATGAACAACACCATTTTATCCGTTGAAGGATAAAATTACCAGAAATGTATTTGTCTTTCAACGGATGACGAATATCCGTTGATAGAACAATTTTGGCTTTCAACGGATAGGGAATATCCGTTGACAGGATAAGTCTTGATTAAAGCCAACTTTGTTCTTGCAGCAAATTCATTTTAGGCTACAAGACAGATTACATAGATGACATAGATTATGAATAGTTAAGCATACCTAACTCACTTACTAATCTTGTGAATGTTGATTCATCAAGTGGCTTGGTAAATATGTCTGTAATCTGCTTTTCACTTGGAACAAAATGAAGTTCCACTGTACCTTTCATCACATGTTCCCTAATGAAGTGGTACTTGATATCAATGTGCTTGGTTCTTGAGTGCTGCACTGGATTTTCAGTAATGGCAATGGCACTTGTGTTGTCACAAAATATTGGAATTTTGTCAACAGTTATACCATAGTCAAATAACTGGTTCCTCATCCATAGTATTTGTGCACAGCAACTACCAGCTGCAATGTACTCAGCTTCAGCTGTTGATGTGGAAACAGAATTTTGCTTCTTGCTGAACCATGATACAAGCTTGTTCCCTAGAAATTGACAGGTGCCTGTTGTGCTTTTCCTGTCTATTTTGCAACCTGCATAATCTGCATCTGAGTAGCCAATTAGATCAAAACCAGACTCTCTAGGGTACCAAATTCCTAGATTTGGAGTCCCCTTGAGATATCTGAAAATTCTTTTAATAGCCACTAAGTGAGATTCTTTAGGGTCAGCTTGAAATCTAGCACAGAGACAAGTAGAAAACATAATATCAGGTCTACTAGCAGTTAAATATAAAAGTGAGCCAACCATGCCTCTATAACTTGTAATATCCACAGACTTTTCAGCCTTGTTTAATTCAAGCTTAGTGGCAGTGGCCATGGGAGTTTTTGTAGGTGAACAATCCATTAAGTCAAACTTCTTTAAAAGATCATAAATATATTTAGTTTGACTAATGAAAATTCCACCACTAACTTGTTTAACTTGTAAACCAAGAAAGTAAGTTAGCTCTCCCATCATGCTCATTTCATATTTACTTTGCATTAATTTAGCAAACTTTTTACAAAGTTTATCATCTGTAGATCCAAATATAATATCATCTACATAAATTTGTGAAAGTATCTTAGAGCCATTAACATTTCTAAAGAAGAGAGTTTTGTCAACAGTACCTCTTGTGAAGTGATTATCTAGAAGGAACTTTGACAAAGTCTCATACCAGGCTCTAGGTGCTTGCTTTAGTCCATAGAGTGCTTTCAACAGATAATACACATGGTCTGGAAAATTTGGATCTTCAAAACCTGGAGGTTGGCTTACATAAACTTCTTCTTCCAATTCTCCATTTAGAAATGCACTCTTGACATCCATCTGATAGACTTTGAAATTGGCATTAGCTGCATAGGCTAGAAAGATTCTGATGGCTTCAAGTCTAGCAACTGGAGCAAATGTTTCATCAAAATCTATTCCCTCTTGTTGAGAATAGCCTTTGGCAACCAATCTGGCTTTATTCCTTATGACAATGCCATTTTCATCCATCTTGTTTCTGAATACCCATTTTGTGTCAATAGAGCTCTTGTTCTTTGACTTGGGTACCAGCTTCTATACTTTGTTCCTCTCAAATTGGTTTAGCTCTTCTTGCATTGCTAAAATCCAATCTGGATCCAAAAGAGCTTCTTCCACTCGCTTAGGTTCGTCCTGTGATAGAAAACTACTATACAGACATTCATCTTGAGTAGCCCTTCTAGTTTGTACTTTTGATGTAGCATCACCAATGATCAGTTCAAAAGGATGATTCTTGGTCCATTTCCTTTGAGGTGGTAGATTAGCCCTTGATGAGGTTGCCTCAGTATTGTCATGATGTGAGATAGAATGTTGATTTGTTGAAACAACCCCTGAGTTGCTGATCCTTTGAAAGGAATTGGGAGTTCTATCAACTGATGAGGTGAATTGATTATCCGTTGACAGACTATGATCAATGGATGCTTCGTTATGAACTTCAACGGATGATGCACTTTGTCTTTCAACGGATGCTGCATTGCTTCTTTCAACGGAAGCTGAATTATGACTTTCAATGGATGCAGTATTTTGTGCATTATCCAAAGGCAGACTCTGGTTTCTTCTTGAGATGCCTTCTTCATCATTCTCATCTTCACTATCATTACAATATATCTCAATATTGTCAAATTTGAGTCCTTCATGATGTCCCTCATCTGTTAGTCCATCAATCTTTTTATCATCAAACACAACATGTACAGATTCCATGACAATGTTGGTTCTTAGATTGTAGACCCTATATGATTTTCCAGCAGAATCACCAACAAATATTCCTTCATCAGCCTTTGCATCAAACTTTCCTTTGTGATCAGATTGATTCCTTAAGATGTAGCATTTACAACCAAAGACATGTAGAAAGTTTAAAGTTGGTTTTCTTCTCTTGAATAATTGATAGGGAGTCATGCATTTTGCTTGATTGATTAGAGAAATATTCTGAGTGTAACATGCACAGTTAACAGCCTCAGCCCAAAAATAAGTTGGGAGTTTTGACTCCTCAAGCATTGTCCTTGCAGCTTCAATTAGTGATCTGTTCTTCCTTTCCACCACACCATTTTGTTATGGAGTTCTTGGAGCTGAGAACTCATGCATGATCCCATTTACTTCACAGAACATCTTCATGGTTGAATTCTTGAACTCAGTTCCATTGTCACTCCTAATATTCCTTACTTTGAAATCAGGATGATTGTTGACTTGCTTGATATGATTGATGATGATTTCACTAGCTTCATCCTTTGATCCAAGAAAATAAACCCATGAAAACTTTGAGAAATCATCTACAATCACTAGGCAGTATCTTTTCCTTGAAATTGACAATACATTGACTGGTCAAAAAAGATCCATGTGTAGAAGTTGCAGTGGTTCATCAATTGCAGATTCAAGCTTCTTACTGAATGATACTTTCTTTTGCTTTCCTTTCTGACAAGCATCACACAGTCCATCCCTTGTGAATTCCACTAGAGGCATTCCTCTAACTAAGTCCTTTTTGACTAGATCATTCATTGTCTTGAAATTCAAATGGGACAGCTTCTTGTGCCATAGCCAACTTTCAACTGGACTTGCTTTGCTGAGAAGACAAGTAATGGATTCTGCATCTGTAGAGTTGAAATCAGCTAACTACACATTCCCTTTTCTAACTCCAGTTAGAACCACTTTATTGTCCTTTTTACTTGTGACAATACAAGCTTCATAATTGAAGGAAACAGTATTCCCTCTGTCACATAGTTGACTGATGCTCAATAAATTGTGTTTAAGACCATCAACCAATGCAACTTCATCAATGATGACATTTTCTCTTGAAATCAAGCCATATCCCATAGTGAATCCTTTGCTGTCATCTCCAAAGGTTATGCTAGGGCCAGCTCTCTCCTTAAACTCTGTGAGCAGGGTGAAATCTCCTGTCATGTGTCTTGAACAACCACTGTCCAAGTACCATAGATTCCTTCTTTGTCCCTGCACACAACAAAATCAATCAAGTTGATTTTGGTACCCAAGTTTCCTTGGGTCCACCCTTGTTAGTCTTTTTCCTAGACTTCATTCCTCCTGCATCTTTTGACTTAGGTAACTTTGGGTCAACCTTGGTCTCAGATGTGGTTGGTTGAAGTGTAGGGTTAGTCACAGAATCATTTAACACATTTGATTGAATTTGATAAGGCATATGTTGTGCAAGCATGTTATTCCACATAGGCATACTGTATGGCATTTGAGGCATACTAAATGCAGTAAAATAAGGATTGTTAATGTATGGCATGTTTGCAAAATGTGTATGGGGATTCTGGTGAGACATAACAGGCATAGCATGCAGAGATGACATAGACATGTTAGGTATGGAGGGATTTGAAGGCATGGGAGTATTTTCAACAGATTTGCAATTATCAGATAGGTGATTAACACTTTTACAATGCACACAGCTTTTTCTAGGAGCATACCTATCAGGTGTGTAATTGTTGTGTTTATTAATCCCTACCTTCCCATTTCTTTTAGATTTTCTTTTAGTTTCCTTCTTATCCTCAACCAACTTAAGTCGATCTTTTAGCTGATCTAAAGTCATATGTCCTATATTCACCTTACTAACATCTCTGGATGTGCTAGCTCCTTCTTTGACAAAGTTCTTGAGAGTTGAATTATTCTTTTTATTTAGATTTTTATTTTTAAAAGAACTTGCATGTTTTAATTGATGAGCCTTCAACGGATGCTCCTTTTCTTCCTTCAACGGATAACTTTCATCATCCGTTGATTCCACATCCGTTGACAATCCATCAATTAATTCTAACTTCTTTTTGTTTTTCTTCCAGGCATCCTCACAGAATGATTCAATTCCCTGGACCTTTGCAATCTGAACACTGACATCCCTAGATGTTTTCCAGGCCTTGATTACCTCTTGCTCACTTTCTAACTGTTTAGAGAGAATTTCCACTTTCTTAACAGCTTCTGCTAGTTCACTCTCAACAGTCAGGCATTTAAGTTTTATCTTTTCAAGCTCAATTACCTGATCCTCTAACACAACATTCCTATCACTTAAAAACACATTATTCTCCTTGATCCTAGTGTTTTCTTTTGCTAGAGGTTTAAGGGAAACACGCAAATTATATAATTCATTGGTCATATCATTTATGGCTTCATTGCATTCATGTTTAGAGAGCTGAGAGAGATCAGTAGTAATTACCTGGTTGCTTGATGAACTAGTTTCATTTTCATCAGAATTAGCCATCAGGGCTAGGTTGACATATTCCACATCATCATCTTCGTTTGCCCCATCTGCTGCCCAATCATCTTGAGTGAGAAATGCTCTTTCCTTTTGTTTGAGCAAATCAAAATACTTCTTTTTGTAATCAACTTGCTCAAATTTCTTTTTCTCAGAATTTGGCTTCCTACACTCACTTGCAAAGTGTCCACTAATGCCACAGTTGTAACATTTGAACTTTGATTTGTCCACCATGTTTTTGTTTGGCTTAGTGAACTTTGTGTTTTTCCTGAACTTCATCTTTGCAAACCTCCTGGACAGAAAGGCCAAATGTTCTTCAATATCATCAGATTCATCCTGACTGGAATTGTCTTCATCCTCAGCAACTTGATCTTTACCCTTGCTTGATTTTGATTTGCTTGTGCCAACTTTGAGACTTGGCATTGTCTTCTCCTCATTCCTGGCTTCCATCTTCTCACAGTCAGCTACAAGAGCAACTGTTCCTCCTTTTCTCTTTCCCTTTTCCAACAGCTCATCCTGCTCCATTTCAAGTTCATAAGTCTTCAAAATTCCATATAATCTTTCAAGTGTGAAGTTCTTATAATCTTGAGAGTTTCTCAAAGAGACAGTCATGGGCTTCCATTCCTTTGGCAGAGACCTAAGAAATTTTAAGTCAGAATCCTTGACTTGGTACACTCTACCATACAGCTTCAATCCATTCAACAGTTTCTGAAACCTGTTGAAGGTATCATTTAATGATTCACCTTCTTTAAAGTGAAAATATTCATACTGTTGAATAAGAAGCTGCATTTTGTTCTCTCTGACCTGCTCAGTACCTTCACAGATGATTTGTACAGTGTCCCAAACTTCCTTTGCAGTTTGGCAATTGATGACATTGTCAAACATATCTTGATCTAAGCCATTAAACAAAATGTTCATGGCTCTCTTATCCTTGCGGATTTCTTCCATGTCTTCAATAGTCCATTCTGCTCTTGGCTTGGGAATAGACTGTCCAACAGCAACTGTTGCAGTAGCAGCTGTGGCTACCTTGTGAGGGATGTGAGGACCATTTTCAATACAGTTGATGTAGCTTTCATCTTGAGAAAGAAGATGTAAATGCATCTTCACTTTCCAATGATGATAATTATCCTTTTCCAGGACTGGAATCTTTATACCAATATCCTTCCTATTCATGATGGTAACAGGAGAGTTCTTCTGTGCACTCATGATGTTAGCAGAATAGATCTTTAAACTCTTTATATGTTAAGAGCTTGCTCTGATACCAATTGTTATTCCCAGTGGACTAATAATGAGATTTACAGAAGGGGGTTGAATGTAAATCTCAAAACTTTTTCAAGTTTTGAGCAGTTTGTAAGGCTAAGTGTTTGAGTGATTAAATGTGTGTGAATTGCTTGGAGCTGATGCAGACAGATATATATTCAAACACAAATGTAATGAACACAAAGAACTTAAAAACTTTTCTGGTGGATTTGTTGTTCCACTAGAGATGTGTTATTTCAGAAAATCTATGATTCAAAATTAAATCACAGCTGCTTCCTAGTACAAACTAGATGATTTTCTCTCTTGATATTTCTAAACAGCTCAGGGAAAATTCACATCTAATTACTAGCTACTACTTGGTTTATATATCACCAAGTTTACAAGTGAAGACAAAGATAAAGTACAATAAGAAAATAGTTCTCCACTTGTTTCTATTCCATTTTTATCCAGTGTAATATGGAATTATCTGTTGACTTTCCATTTTGAACCAGACTAAAAATGGCTGCTTTTTCTGCTGTTCCTGAAATAGGCTACCACATCTCTGTCAATCCATGTGCCTCTGTCAGCTTTGTTAACTGTCACTATCAACTGCTATGAGACTGAGCATCTGTTGAAGCTTTCATCCGTTGATGGCTTTATCCGTTGATGCTCTAGCAGTTGAAGCTTTATCCGTTGATGGATATTATCCGTTGAAGCATTAGAGACATCCGTTGAAGCTTTGTTTCTTATCCGTTGAAGGTCTTCAATATCCGTTGACACTTTTTCACTTATACAAAATTAGCCCTCCTATTTGTACATCCATTAGTAGTCAACATGACTGATTATTTCCTAACAACATCTAAGAATTACAGCTTGAAACCAGAGAGTGAAATGTGCTACAATACCAAACTTATTGCTAAGTAAGGCTACTCCTTCAACGGATAGCCAAGATGGTCTTATCCGTTGAGGCTACAAACTCTAGATTTCTACTTAAGTGTTTTGCTTAACTTATCATCAAACTAATACACATATTCCTAACACATGCATTGGCTTCCACAGGATCAGCACTTCCCTTGAACTCAGGTGGCTTCACTGCTTGAAACTGCTTAAAAGTCACTGCAGGTGGTGCTGCTCGCTGCTGCTGTTGCTGTTGCTGTTGTTGTTGCTGCTGTGTAAGATGTAACATCTGCTGTTGCATCAGTCCCAACATCTGGATAATCGCTGGATCTGTACGACTCTCGGTACTACCCTCTCCTGAATTATTCCTTCTCTTTGGTGCCATTATTCTGGTAAGAAACAAGCAACATATATAATAATCTGTCAAGCATTGTGTCAAATATGTAGCAATTCCTTAGCATATCAAAATTCGCAAATAGTATCTCTTCCCTGAATATCATAAACTTGCTACCTTATTAACACAAGCGACGTGATTATCACATAATCCTGCTTATTATCTCAAGAATAATAACACAAAGGAAATTTACTCCGAATTATCCAACCCTTTTAAATCCTTGCTCGAAATCTTAACTAAACCAACAAAATAGCAGGGCAATGACACAAGGCCTAAAGCTAAACACAAAATAGGAAACCTAAACAACTTAACTACAACCTAACCCAATAACCTAAATTTAATCCTATAAAAACTAAACTACACGTGCCTATCTTATGTGATCTTCCTATGACTCATCTATGACAATCCTACGCCTCTTTCAGTGACCATAACCTGTAGCTCTGATACCAACCTGTGACGCCCTCCAAACCCGGGGTCTAGATTTGGGGGTCACTCGCCAATAAACCAAAATAAAATAATCACAGCGGAATAATATAATAAATACGACCCCTTTTACCTACACTGGATCGATCACAGGTTATAGTATGGAACAGGCACTAATACAAATCAAATGTTATTACAAACCATAGTCTAATTAGTTTTACAACTTATTCAAATTTTATTACAAACCTCTAGACTAATTAAGCGTCCCAAACTGTCTACCTGGAAACTCACTAACTATTTACAAGCACATAACCTCTGGTCAGGCCTGGAACTTAAGCTTGCCCTGGCCTAGCTGAAAGAATCAAGATAAGAAACAAGTATGAGCGAAAGAAATGCTCAGCAAGTAGTAAATAGCTTATGATTTGGAATAACAACAGTATATCTGATGAACAAAACCAACTACAATAACTGAACAGTATCAAAACTGATATAAATTTGATAATAAACAATATTTGCAATATATTATGTTTTGGGATTGGAATCCTCGAACGACGGTGTGTTGCCGCCGGTGATCAGCCGCGGAGCAACACCGGTATGCCGAAGCATATCCAACTAAACAAAGGTACCCAAGGCACATATTGGCCTAGCAAGGTGTTATATCCTGTATAACACATAGCTCACACTGGACCGCCGCCACAGCCTCTTACGCAACCATCCATCCCATAAAAAAAAACAATTTTCCGTCAAAGGAGTCGAATCAAATGACATCCTTAACCACATAACTCCCCATTTCTCATGGTCCGGAGTTTTATCAACAACCAATGGCGAAATAACCAGAACAATTAGTTATTCGCTAATCTCAATTCAAAACTTCACTGTATAGAGTAATTCATAGCGAAACATAAAATGTTTAACTATTCTGAACTTAGAATAATATGGATATTGAAAGAATAAAGTCCAGAATCAATATCAATTGAATGATAAATACAAATATAGGTACTTGCATAATATGATTAGAAATGAACGTCACTTGAACGATAAGTGAAGTTAGGGGTACTTGCCTGGTATGCTCAATAACCTCTTACTTTAACTCTGCTTCTAACTGCTGGCTACTATCTTCGTCTAACACTTGACTGCACTCCTTGCTACTCGATTCTATAAACAAAAGGACTATCTTAAGTGACAGAACTAAACTCAATCGACGTAACTCTACGTCTTGACATCTACCCGACCGTTTATAACTAAGCATGGCATATTAAACTGTAAACAGATAGCATACTTATCACATAACACATAATCATGACATTTGTATAATACGTAATCACATAATTCATGCAATACATAAGTCAGATCATTAAAAGATACGTCTCAGTGCGTTCAGAATGAAAATCAGGTCAATATTAGCATTTATCGATCAAATACCGACTCAAACTGATATACAAATCAAATGACATTGCAATATAAAAGAAATTAGGTCTCAAAAGTATTTTTATTGGAAGCGCAATATTTTTCTGAGTCTGTACACGTTCGTTTCGTATTAAACGGACAAACGGTTGATTTATTATGAATTTTTGAACATTTTTCGGAATAAAACGGGTCTCCAAATCATTTAATAATTAAATAATAGGGCTTGAACACTCGAAAATAATTTTATAAAAATTATCGAGTTTGGAAAATAATTTAAAATAATATTTTAAAGCTCGAATTTATTTTTCAGAATTTTTAAATCAATTTTAAATAATTAAATCTAATTAAATAATCAATTAAAATTAATTTATAACTAATTAAATTAATTAATCAATTAATATTTAAATTAATTGACTAATTAAATAATTAATTATCAACTAAAATTAATTAACTAAATAATTTGGATTTATTTTTGAATTAAAATAAATTTTCAGAATTGAAATAATGATTTTCAAAATAAATAAAATGAATTTTCAGAAATTAAAATAGGATTTTTTGAATTATTTTTAAATCAGAAATTCAGAAACAGTTTTCAGATGTTTGCAACTGGGTTTATAGGATTAAAATCGGGTCAAAATCCGGGTCCAAAACCGACCCAAACGGGTCACCAAGAAACTGAAGAAACCCGCCGGAAAATTGCAGAATCCGGCGAGGTTCTGTTTCCCGGCGAAGTTCCGGCGAAGCGAAACACTCCCCTTCAGGCTTTTGTTCTACCGTTTTCACTACCCCAATCCGCTTGTGACTCTACCAGCAACATCACCATGCCAACTGCAGCCACAACTGATCTACCGTTCGTCTTCTCCGGCGAATTCTCAATCAAAACCGGCGACCTCGAACGACCTCCGGCCACTATCCCGTTTTCATTCGTTTCAACACTAAAATCACTGATTTTACTACCAAAATAAAGCTTGAGCAATATACAATCTATATACATGATCAAAACAAGCCAAATATTGCTTAATCAAAAACCCCCAAATTCGGATATAAACCCTAAAATTACGAATTTCCAAATCACTAGTCGGTTGAATGATTTGAGGGCATAAACATAAAGAACATGAAAATCTGATCATTTTGGTTACTCATACTTCAAATTCTGAAGTCTGCATCACCCTCAAATTTGGGTTTGATTCTCGGAAATTTCAAGAACACCAAGAACACATATTCAAAGAATTTTCAGAAAATCAAACCTTAATTTCTATATGATACCGAACCCTATTTTTGAAGTATAATATACCAAATTGACCAGAAAAACATACTCTACAACATGGAAGCATCAAATCACATCAACAACATCAAGAACAAATTTTCATAATTTAATTATCAAATAATTCGAATATAAATAATTAAATAAGAAAATTACTGTGATTTCTGGGCAGAAACTGATGATTGATTCAGAAAGAAGATTTCGAGAGCTTCGTTTTGATATGCTGCACGCCCGAATCGGAGTTCGATAACGCCTTCGTTCGTGTGTTTGATTCTCGGGAACGTATCGGTTTCTCGGGTTTTTCTCTGTATTTATGGTATTTTAACTGTTTGCAAATGAATAAATGGAATAAACGAAATAATAAATAGGCTATTTATATTTATGAAATATTGGATCGTTCTGGATCGTTTTGGATCGTTAAATTAGTTGCTTAGCCGCTAAGTAACTGTAAAAACGATACAATTCAATACCAGAATTGGATAATTATCAAAACTGGGCTTTTTATAAAACACCATATACGAAAATAACGTAAAAATATCCCGTCTTTTAAGAATACGGGTTTTGTTAATCACCGAAATGATTATTGTATTGAAAATATTGCGCCGGGCCGTACACGGGTCAAACCGTAATCCGGATCGAAAAAGTCAAAACACGGAAAATGTCCGGAATTACCAGATTAAGTTAGGAAGGAGTTTTCTGAAGAGTTTCGGGTTATAAAAACGCAAAAACGGTTGAAGTTGGAAGATTCCCGGCTTTATAAAATAATTTTTATAATTATTCTGAAAATAATTAATAATTCATAAATCATTATAAAATCATATAACACACCAAAAATTACCAGAAAATACCACAATTATCTATATTTTACTCTGGACATATAGAAATTCAAATATTCAAATAATGTCACATATAAACATTCAGATATCAATTCTACTTTTCAGATAATTCGCCAAAGTTCACATAAAATCACATAAACAATTCCGAATAATAATAATAATATTTGAAAATATATTGGATATTACAGCATTCACCCCAATGCATCCTGTATAGAGTCTGTACATCTTGCACTTGATCAAATCCAAGTGTATCGTAGAAGAAATAAGGATGGCACACACAGTGAGGGCACATCTATTGAAGCTCCCTCATCCATTCAGGGGGAGCTGCCAACACTCACTTCTGAGCAACAACTTCTAATCTCACAATTTTCTTCTCCATCTACAACACTTAATCTAACTCTCAAGTGCAAGCTAAATCAAGTGACTTGGTTCAAGAAACCTTTCTCACCACCCAAACACTACAATCAGATGGTGAGAGGCTACTAGCTGGGGTAGACCTTGATGACACCATCAAAACCATGGGGGATTCATCAATGTTTATTGAAGACCCCATGGTGATTCTAAATGCACCTTCATGTGTAAATCAGTCTTCACAGACTGTTAGGTTTGAGGGTAGTACTCCTGAGGGGGAGCTATCTAAATCCTCTCCAATTCAATTGGAGGTTCCTCATGTAGGAACAAATCCCCTTAAAACCCTAGCAGAAATTGCATTAGCAGTTGATGCTAGGAGTACAATTGCCAATGATCCTGCTATGGGGGAGGCAAGTTTATCACTTTCATGTGACAGTGCTTTGTAAGAAGCATAAGGGTTTGAGGTTGGTGTACATGACAATAACCCAGTCAAATCCCCTCCAATTCCATTAAAGGTTCCCACTACAAGTGGAGGAAAACACACTGTCATAAACACTGAGCAATCTATGAGTAAAACTGTGACTTCAGTCACCAGGTGGTTCTACTACTCCCTCACACCTACCTTCAACCTCACAACCTCAACAACCACATCTCCTCTCATTATGGCTGCAAGAATCAGACTCTCAACCTACATCTGTAGATGATCTTCTAGTTGAGCAGCTTTCTGGGTTAGAAAACATCTCACAACATCTACTCACTTCAAACATGAGCAATCAAGACTATCAAGCTATCACGCTTACATACAATCAAGAAGTTGAGAAACAAAAGGAGAAAATTGTCAATGATGCAGAACAAGATGGTAATATGGATGCATGGCTATCTCATGACTTTGTATTAGAAATGGATCAAGTCTTGTCCAGGTTTAGAGAAGAATACATCACTATTCTGGGAAGTAATGCCAAGGCCTTGACTCCACATGATGTATATGATGCAGTTACAGAAGTTTACAAAGCTCAGCTCAAAGCTTTTCACCTTTTTGGTAAAGCTCTTGAAGTCAAACTGACTGGTCATGAAGACAAGATAAGGAAGCTGGTAAAGGACAAAATGGATTAGATTATACCACTTCAAGTACAGATCACCTCCAAGTTCAAGCATTTTGCTGATCAAATATCAAGGATGGATCTTACTACCATTGAAAAGGAAGTCAAAAATCTCAAACAATCCTTCATCTCACTTCATGCAGTGCTCCAACAACAAATCACTTATTCAAATGACATAAAGGTCAAGCTGGAACTACTTCACCAAAGCAGATATGAGCCTTAGGCCTTGCTCATGGAAGGCATCAAACAGGCTGTAGAAGAAAAGTTTGGCCCCTCATCATCTGCAAGCTCTTATCAGCCAGGCTCAACTTCCATAAATCTTCAGATTCAGTCTCTTCAAAGTCAAGTCTCCACTTTGCAAGCTTCAAATGATCAACTCACAGCTCAAGTGCAAGCTCTCACTACACTGGTGAAGAGTTAACAGGCAGACATTCAAGCCTTGGTGGACTCCCACAAGCACCTACAAATGCAAAATTCAATTGCTTTGGAAGCCATCATGGGTAAACTTAATATTCCATTGCCTGCACTTCCTGAAGCTGTAAGGCCTGAAATTCCTACTCCCCTTCTCATTCCTGCCAACAAGACTAAGGGGGAGATAGAGGCTAGGCTAGCAAGATCAAGATCATCTACTCAAAATGTCCAAGGTGCTAAAAAGAGCTTAGTTCAAGAAGTAGATATTGGTATGGAGAGGCTCATTAGGGCTGCTGAAGGACCAAGTATGAGCAGGGAATTTGATGAATTGCTCAAGGCTCTAAGGGCTTCTCTCAACAATAATCTCTTCACCTATAAAAAGGCCTTGGATATGACAATAAATTCATTAAAGGTGATTTTGGTGACTAAAGACAATTTTTATGAGAAGAGGATAGTGGTCAATATAAATGACTTTGTGGTAGATAGGTGTATGCAGGTGTCCCTCAATTATCTTATCTCAAGGAGGGCATCTGAGTTGGATATTCTGATAAACAATGTCAGAGTTGTGATCCATGAAGACACTATATTGCTAGCTGAACTAAAAAATGCTCAAGTGGCTTCTTTTCCAAATGCATACCTAAAGCCAAGAAAGGGAGTGGCATGCATCTGTCCTACCACCAAAAACTTCAAACACTTCCAAATCCCTAAACAATGTGTCATGGCCAACAAGAAGCTAATCATAACTGGAAACTGCTTTAAAGGTGAAGAAGAATAAGTCTTTTGAAGATGAAGAGATGATTAAGCTATTGGGGAGATATCTAAGTGATGATGAAGCCAACTTGCGTAAAACTTAAATCAACAAAGATAATTTGGATGATGATGAGCAGAAGAAAGGTGATCAAAAACCTTCTGGCTCAAATCCAAGTCAATCCAGTAAGTCAGCTGGAAGCAAAGGTGGAGAGAGGAAGGAGGATGGGAAGAAGGATGGTGAAAGTAAGAGGATAGGAGAAAGAAGGAGCAAACAAAGACATGATGGCTCATAACCACAACAAACCCTAAAAATCAAAACACAACTAGCTCAACCTCCAGCTCAACCTTTAAAGTCAACAATCTCAAACATCAAACCAGCTCAAACCTCTAAGCCTAAATTCCTATACAAGCACACTGCTAACTCTTTTCTAAAAATTCCAATCACCACAAGCCAAACATCACTAAAGAAAATCACAGTCTTACCTTCTATGAAACCATCACACAAAACTCATTTCAAGTCTGTTGAGAGAAAACCTAAGAAAGCTAAGCCTACTAAAAAAGTTGAAGTTACTAAAAGGGTCATCTGGAATTATTTCAAGAAAAATGTTTTTCTACCTTTAAACTGGTACAGTTCAGATGAGGACTATTTTCAATAACTGGCTAAAGAAATAGTTAGAGTCTGAGTTGTTACTCTAAAGGAAGTAAGAATCTGCTTTCAAGATGGGTCCTTCACTTTTCTAGGCAGCAATTTGATGGATACTCTCTCTCCAACATAAATCAAGAGAGTGATAAGTTTGTTGAAAGATAAGGATACTGCTACAAGAGCATGGAGATCAGTTTTAGCTGAATGGTTGATTGCAAGAGAGGAAAGAAGAGCAAGGGGTATAGCAGAGTATGAGGAGAAAATGAGAAAGTATGATGAAGAGATTGAAATGTACATCAAAAGATCAGAAGAACTTAAAGCTAAAGGGATGAGCAGAATTTCTAAAGATGGAAGATTTCTAAATATAAAAGCTGGCTCATTTTCAAAATTCAGAATTGAAATGTTAAATGGTTATCCAAAGCAAGACAAACTCAAGTTGATAGAATCTCTAACAGGGACTCCAATTATAGAGAAACTTGAAATTCTTGTATATTTAAAGGACCTCATTAGAGAAGAATCAAAAGTTCCGATCTTTGTCTGATGCTTGTAAATACTCAAACTCAAAATAATCCAATATACAATTACTGTAATTGTGTCAATTTTTATATTAGTCTTATTTTCCATTATAACTTGGGGTTAGTCTTGTTAACATACATGAATTTTTGTTAAGCAATCTTCTCACAAATTGAGGGATATTATTGTGCAAGACATGCCTGTACAATAACAAGACTAAGTCAAATTTACAACCCTAAGTAAGTTGTATTGTAATCTTAGTTTGCATTTTGTACTTGTAACTTTTAAAGTCTGTCAAAATGTCAAAAGAGCATACTGGAGTCTTTTTCTTTAAACAGTGTCAAGCCTAAGAATTCTATCTGGAAGAAGATCACGAAGATCATGCCTCAGAAGAATTATGAAGAATCTTGGAGTTGAATAAATCTTTTTTGGGAAAAATGTTCTAATTCACAGATTTAGTGTTATAGAGAAGTCATTCGAGGACTCTAGAATGACTTATAGAGAACTCGGGAAAGCTACTAGAGAACTCAGAGATATCACAAGTCAATTCTTCACTAGAGAACTCAGAGTTATCGACAAGTCAACATTCATTGGAGAACTCTGAGTTATCGATAAGTCAAATTTCACTAGAGAGCTCAGAGATATCGACAAGCCAAAATTCACTAGAGAACTTTGAGTTATCGACAAGTCAAATTTGACTAGAAAACTATGAGTTATTGACAAGTCAATAAGTCACTAGAGAACTCAGAGATATCGATAAGTCAAAGTGAAGATATGAAGATTAGAGATCTGGATAAGCCAAATTCTCTTATATAGAACTCAGAGACCTCTACAAGTCAAATCAACTATGGAGTATTAGAGATCTCGATAAGTCAATATACTTATCGAGATGTCAAGATCTCTATATGCCTAATAGGAAGATCTCGAGGTAAAATCTCAAAGTACAAATTACAGACCAGTTCAATATCCAAGATTAACAATCAATGAACAATCCAACTAGTTGGATTGACAAGTGTACAAAAAGCAGCTTGAAGAGTGTGCAAGATAAAGGGTAAAGATTAACTGACAAAGGAAGATCAAAGTTAACACAGTATGCAAATATATGTTAAGCCAGAAATGGAAGATATACTTTTCCTAAAATGGAATGATTAGTGACAGCTTACTAAAGTTAATAACATGTCTTATTATACACTCTATAAACCAACAGTTAACTGAGATATAAAGCTAACATTGGTCCTTTGTTAGTTGTAACAATTCAGATAAGAAAATCTTATATTTCTCTCAAGAAAGAAGCTAAGCTCTTTATCAACAAAGAGTCTAGAAACTTTGTAGAAAAACATTCTTAATATTAATATTAAATTAAGTGAGTTTTGAAAGATTTGTGTTATTCATAGTTGCATGTTTAATTTCTGTTTTAACATAACTCACTACAAGATTTGATTGACTTTGTTCAAACCATAAACACTTTGAAAAAAGCATAAAAACACAAAAACACATTCACCCCCCCCCTCTGTATGTAATTCATTACCTAAGATTAACACATCTCACTGCAAGATTTAATTTACTTACTTCACAACCATAAAAGATTCAAGAAAAGCATAAAAACACTAAAACACATTCACCCCCCCCCCCCAATCTGTGTGTTATTCATTACCTAACAAGGCATCAATATGATCTTAATTCTCTGACTCTGGATGAAGTGTACGGGATGCTGAAAACTCATGACTTGGAGATCCAGCAAAGGAAAAATAGAAAGGGTTAGAAAATGAAAAATGTGGCACTTAATGCTGAGACTCACAAGGGCAAAGAAAAGATGAGTGAGAGGTCTAGGAGAAGGAACATTATGGAAGAGTTAGATATTGATGATGTATCAGATCCTGACACAGATACTGTGTTAGATATATTTGATAATGTCATGGCTAATATGTTTTATGTTTAGCTTTCAGATCTTACTTGAACAGGATAAATCAGTACTTAACTGTTGATCAGTACTTATACTGGAAGTCAGGACTTAAGGATATCAGTACTTATGTTATCAGGAGATAATCATCAGAAGATAGATATGAGAACTTAAGTGTTGAAGGACGATCAGATAAGGACAGTAGCTGATTAAAGGAAAGAAGATCAAGATAAACATAAGAAGAGATATGCATGAAGAAGGAATTCTGTAAAGAATGGAATACTTGGAAGAAAAGATATCTGATTGATATATTTTAGGAAGCAGAATTATATTCCATATCAATTAGCGATTATCTTGTAACTGTGTAGTATATAAACACAGACATAGGGTTTACACTATAAGTGTTATCATTATTAGAGAAGATTATTCATTGTAACCCTAGCAGCTCTCGTGATATTTGTTCATCACTGAGAGGTAACAGTTCCATACTGTAACAGAGTTTATTGTTTCAATAAAGTTTGTTTTCTGTTACTTAAGTTCTTAAAGTTCGATTTGAGTGTACTATACACTGTATTCACCCCCTCTACAGTGTGTGTGACCTAACAATTGGTATCAGAGCCTATCTGTTAACATACATACAGTTAAAGATCCAAACACAATCATGTCGGACACAGAAACTCCAACTAAGCCTACCAAAACTGAGGAACCACCAAAGACACAAATTCAGAGTCGGTATGAGACCATCAGAGTTCCCATACTGAGACCATCTGAATATCCCATATGGAAGGTAAGGATAACCATGTTCCTGGAAGCAACAGATCCAGAATACCTTGATAGAATCAAGGAAGGCCCTCACAAACCAACCAAGCTCGCTGTTGCAGTTGCAGGTGAAGCAGCAAAGACCGTACCAAAGGAGAAGAGTGATTATATTGCTGAAGACATAGCATCAATTGCTAAGGATGCTAAGGTACGACACTTACTGCATAGTGCCATTGATAATGTAATGTCAAACAGGGTAATCAACTGCAAGACTGCTAAGGAGATATGGGATGCTCTGGAAACAAGGTGTCAGGGAACTGACACAATTAAGAAGAATAGGAAGACAATACGCACTCAAGAGTATGAACACTTTGACTCAAAGACTAATGAGTCATTGAATGATTTATCTGATAGATTTGTCAAACTTTTGAATGATTTGTCATTGGTTGATAAAGAGTATTATCTTGAAGATTCAAACCTTAAGTTCCTGTTAGCTCTTCCTGAATGCTGGAATTTGAAGGCAACGACAATAAGAGACAACTACAATCTTGATGAAACAACTCTTGACGAAATCTATGGAATGCTCAAGACTCATGAGCTGGAGATGGAACAAAGAAGCAAGAGGAAAGGAGGAAAGTCAAGGACAGTTGCTCTTAAGGCTGAAGAAGAATTCCCCAAAGCAGCTTCCTCAAAGAAATACAAGGGTAAAGCTCTTTTCATAAAGTCTGATACTAAGTCATCAAGTTCTGAGAGTGATGATGACTCAGATTCTAAAAGCTTGCCTGAGACTGATGCTGATGAGGAGATGATGAAGCTGTGTGCTCTTATGGTGAAAGGAATCACAAAGATTGCATACAGGAAGTTCAGGAAGGGAAAGAAGTTTTCCAGGAAAGGCATAAGTTCTGATAAGAGGAATTTCAGAAGATCTGAAGGCAGAGGAGGAAAGTCTGACAGAGGAGATTACACCAATGTTAAATGCTATAACTGTGGTGAGAAAGGCCACATATCTCCTGATTGCAAGAAGGTAAAGGGTGACAAAGGCAAGGCTCTTGTCACAAAGCAGAAAAGCTGGACAGACACCTCAGACTCTGAAAGTGAGGAAAACTATGCATTGATGGCAAATGCTGATAAAGAAAGTGCTGAGAGCAGTTCTGAAGCTGCTGAAACAAAGGTACCTCAGACTACTTATGCTTTTCATACTGATGATATTAATGAGTTGAGAAGATATCTTAAAACCATGTTTGTTAGTTATAGAGATCAAACTTTAACATGTGAAAGATTAACTTCTGAAAATCTTGCATTTAAGAAAAGAAATGATTTCTTAGAAAAAGAGTTAGTCATGTTCCATCAAACTCAGAAGGATAGAGATGATGCTTTTTATGTTAGGAATGAAGTGCTAAAAATAAATGAATCTCTAAAAACTGAGTTAGAAAAGGAAAGAGAGTAATGGACTTGGACTAACTCTGGCAAAACAACTCAAAATTTGCTAAGTAGTGGAAACTGGAAAGAGGGCTTAGGTTATGGAGAAGATAAGAATGATAAAGGAACTAAAGAAATTAAGTCTGTTGATAAGCAAAAGCCAAAGTTAAAACCTGTTAAGTTTGTAACTGTAAAGTCTTAAAATGAAAAATCAGAAGTTACAAAGAAATTAACTTCTGACAAACTAAAACAGGAAAAGACAGCTGAAGTGAACATAGGCTTAATGACAAAGAAGCAGCTTAAGCATAAGCTGAAAGATGTTAAGAATGCAAACAAGGTAAAATCACCTAGGAAAAATAGGAATGGAAAGGAAGGTGTGAATAAAAGCAATAATTATAAACCTGTTCCTGATGCTTCTAGGAAAACATGTCATAACTGTGGAAGTTCTAACCATCTGGCTTCTTTTTGCAGGAAGAATAAGAATATTAACTCCTTACCTTCAAAGTCAGGAGTTAAGAGTCAGTCTGTTAGATACAAACCACAAAATCCTTGTTTTCATTGTGGTAGTTTATGGCATTCCATTTATACTTGTAAGGAATATCATAGCTTGTACTATGATTATTATCAAATAAAACCTTCTTTGAAGAAAGTTTTCATTGTTCCTTCTAGTGTAAATTCTGATTCAAAGTCTGATAGTGTAAGTTCTGATAAGAAAAATGTTAACATAAACTCTGATGCTAAATCCGCTGCAAATGTTAACAAACTTAATAAGGCCAAAGGATCCAAGCAAGTCTGGGTCCTTAAAACTAATAATTAGTGGTCTTTGTGATTGCAGGGCAACAGGAAAAATATTCTAGTTCTGGACAGTGGATGTTCAGGACATATGACTAGAAATAAGGCCCTGCTATCAGACTTTGTGGAGAAAGCTGGCCCAAGTGTTTCTTATGGAGATGGCAACATTGGAAAAACATTGGGATATGGCAATATCAATCTTGGAAATGTCATAATTAAACAAGTAGCTCTGGTCTCAGGACTTAAACACAACCTACTGAGTATAAGTCAAATCTTTGACAGAGGTTATCATGTTGATTTCTTTGAAGAACACTGTGAAATTGTGAGTAAATCTAAAGGCAAAGTTGTTCTGAAAGGATACAGGCGTGGTAACATTTATGAAGCTAAGCTTTCAACAAGTACTGATGGTTCTGCAATCTGTCTGATGAGTAGAGCATCGATTGAAGAAAGCTGGAATTGGCATAAGAAACTCTCTCATTTAAATTTCAACAATATAAATGAACTGGTCAAGAAAGATCTTGTGAGAGGATTGCCAAACACAGTATTTGCTCCTGATGGTCTTTGTGATTCATGTCAGAAAGCCAAACAAAGAAAATCTTCATTCAAGAGCAAGACTAAATCATCAATTCTTGAGCCTTATCATCTACTACATGTTGATCTATTTGGTCCAGTAAATGTCATGTCTATTGCAAAGAAGAAGTATGCGTTGGTGATAGTGGATGAGTTCACCAGATACACATGGGTGTATTTCTTGCATACAAAAAGTGAAACTGCATCAATCTTGATTGATCATGTCAAACATCTGGATAAAATGGTCAAAGATTATGTGAAAGTTTTAAGGAGTGATAATGGCACTGAGTTCAAGAATTTGATAATGGAAGAGTTCTGCAAAAGCCATGGAATAAAGCAGGAATTTTCTGCTCCTGGAACTCCACAGCAAAATGGAGTTGTTGAAATGAAGAATAGAACTCTCATTGAAGCTACACGTACAATGCTTGAAGAAGCAAAGCTTCCAACCTATTTCTGGGCTGAAGCTGTGCAGACTGCTTATTTTACTCAAAATGCAACACTCATTAATAAGCATGGAAAAACACCATATGAGATGGTGAAGAAAAAGAAGCCAAATCTGAAATACTTTCATGTATTTGGATGCAAGTGTTTTGTTCTCAAGACTCATACTGAACAACTATCAAAGTTTGATCTAAAAGCTGATGAAGGAATCTTTGTTGGATATCCACTTTCCACAAAAGCCTTCAGAGTCTATAATTTGAGAACAAAAGTAGTCATGGAATCTATCAATGTCTCTTTTGATGACAAGAAGATTACTGGTCTTGAAGATTTCATTGACCATGATCAGCTGAGATTTGAAAATGAAGACTCAAATTCTAATACTGAAAATCTTGAAAGTCTAAGTCCTGATACTGTAAACTCTGATGGAATAAACTCTGATGTTATTGAAACTGTGGTGGCTACTCCAAGGGAAGATGCACCGATGCAGGGGGAGCATACTCAAGATCCTACCACAGCTTAAGAAACATCAGAACATACATCTGGCTCTTCAAATTCTGATTCGTCAAGTTCTGATAAGCCAAGTTTTGATAGTGCTGAAAATTTAAATACTGAAGACTCCAACTCAGAGAGCATAGTTTCGGGGGAGCATCAGAAAATGAAAATGAAGATAGCATGGATCATGGGGGAGCATCCAGTTCTAGAGAAAACCTTCCATCTGCAAGGAAGTGGACAAAATCACATACACCTGATTTGATAATTGGAAATCCTGATGCAGGTGTCAGAACTAGAACATGTACTTTAAATGAATGTCTTTACAATTCTTTTCTCTCTCAGACTGAGCCAAAGAAAGTGGAAGAAGCTCTTCAAAATGCTGATTGGGTGCAAGCAATGCAGGAAGAGTTGAATGAATTTGAAAGAAACAAAGTCTGGACCCTAGTGCCAAGACCAAAGAATATGTTGGATTTTTAACACAACGGGGGCATGGCAAAACACTTTTACACATACAAAATCTAAATAAAAGCATATAAATCGTGAATAAAAATTCGAGGGATCGAATCTAACCTTTAAAAATAATTCGGAGACAACGATCAGAGATCCTTAGCAGTTGCTCCTCAAGTGTGAAGCACTCCACCGGTATCCACCAAGAAAACGATGTTAAGGAGGAGGAAGGAGGTGGAGAGAATTGGGTTTTCCAAACTTTTTGGGTTTTCGGGTTTGATGTGGGTTGGAATAAAAATAGGGTCTATAATAGTGTATTTATAGGCAAAATTTTCAGCTGAAATTTTTCCCATAAATAATATTATTATTATCCCATTTATTATTCTCATTAATAATTAAAACACCTTTTAATTATTAATCCTTTTTCTAAACACTTTAGAAATAATTCTCTCTCTTGATTTAATTTCCAAAAATTAAATCCTTAATTAATAATATTAAGAACTTTTCTTAATTAATTTATAATCAATTAAATCTCATTTAATCAATTATTAAATTTGCCAATTAATTATTTATTTCGTAAATTAATAATTATTAGCCATTATTAATTAATTCCTCCACCATTAAATCATTCTCTTTTTATGGTGTGACCCTGTAGGTTCAATATTAAGCCGGTAGTAGAAATAAATAATAATAAAACTATTTTATCATTATTTATATAAATTCTCTAATTTATTAAATATGATTAATTAATTAATCACATTTATTCTACATCGTGAGGGATACTTCTCAGCATATCGCGACTATCCGGATAATATGAATTCACTGCTTAGAATACCAAGAACCTATTCAGTGAATAGTTACCGTACAATAAACTCCTTCTACCCTATAATGTCCCGATTAAATACAACGCATGGATCTCGTGTCAAGCCTATCTAATTTAATCACTTGCTTACCATTTACTATGCGTAGTTCTATGCAAATTAGAAACTCCTTTCTAATTTCATTCACTCTGGCCAGAGATTCCTGAACTAGCATAAGTGGATCAGCCTTGAACATTCGCTTCCTTCACTGGAAGGGGTAGATCCTTTATTGATCATACACTATCTTCGTGTACAAATTCCTATACCCAGAAGAGCCCTAATAATTGTCCCTGGAGACTAAGAACTAAACCAAAGCATAGTTCAGTGTACACAAGATGACTATGATGACCTCAAGTCTAAGGATACTTGTACAACTATCACTATGTGAACAACTGCTGACACGTGAGTGAACTCCATCAGTTGTTCAGCTGTGCGAGTCATGTTCAGTGAACTTATTCGATAATAAGCACCTACATACTAGCTATAGTGTCACCACACAAATGTCTATGAGAACATACATCCTTCATAATGAAGCAAGCATAGTATGTACCGATCTCTGTGGATTATTAATTACCAGTTAGTAATCCTACGACCAGGAACTATTTAAGTTTAGAGTTATCATCGTTTTAGGTCTCACTATTATGATCTCATCATAATCCATAAAAAGCTTTACTCTAAACTATGGTATATCTTATTTAAACACTTAAATAGATAAAGCCCGTAATAAAAACAAAACAAGTCTTTATTTTAATATCAATGAAATCAAAACAGATTCATAAAAGTTATTCCTAAATCCTAATACATGATTGGACTTAGGACATATTCCTTTCAATCTCCCACTTGTACTAAAGCCAATCACTCTGGTATCTAATACCCATCTAGTCTTTATGACGATCAAAGTGACTTTCATAAAGTAGCTTTGTGAGTGGGTCTGCTATGTTGTTATGTGTGTCAACTCTAATTAAATACAATACAAGAAATGTTATCGCGCTCCCACTAACCCTTTTGTAGACGCATGGTTCATCTACGTTTTTGATAAAATCAAACTCTTTGATTATCTCATCAAAACGAATGTTCCATCTTTCGAGAAGCTTGCTTTAAACCATATATGGTTCACAGTAGCTTACACACTAGGCTTTCATTTCCCTTGGAAAGAAAACCATCTGGCTATATGCCAGATCTCATAGTCGTAGAAGCAGTAATCGCAAGCAAAATCCGAACTGATTTTAACAGGGCTACAGGTAAAAGGTTTCATCAAAGTCAATTCATTGCCTTTGTTTGAATCCTTTTGCCACAAGCATGGCCTTATAGGTCTCCACCTGGCCATCTGCTATAATCTATCTTTTGTATATCGTATACATAGATTTTCATTCTGGATTTCATGGCACTATGCCATTTCTCTGAGTCAACACTACTCATAGCCTCATTATAGGTTACAGGGTCGTCATCATCAATGATCGACAACTCTTTGTCATTCTCAATGACAAGGCCATATTACCTCTCAGGTTGGCGAGACACTCTCCCTGATCTATGAATGGGTTGTTCCACAAAAGGTTGTTCAGTCAGAACAGGTGTTTCCACTTGATCCGTAGTAGTTTGTGCTTCTTCAACTTCATCAAGTTCAATTTTGCTCCCGCTATTTCCTTCAAGGATAAACTCCTTTTCCAAGAAGGTAGCATGTCTGGAGAAAAACACCCAATGATCGGTGTAAAAGTAATACCCTAAAGTCTCTATAGGATATCCCACAAAACTACATTTTACGGATCGATATTCCAGCTTATCCGGGTCAACTTACTTGACATAAGCTGGACATCCCCAAATCTTAACGTGTTTAAGACTCGGTTTCCTTACTTTCCATATCTCATACAGAGTTTGAGGAACAGATTTGGAAGGCACCATATTCAGTAAATATGCTGAGGTTTCCAATGCATAACCCCACAGGAATACTGGAAGATTTGCATAGCTCATCATGGACCGAACTATGTCTAACAAAGTTCGATTTCTCCTTTCAAATACCAATCTGGAGGAGTCCACTGGGAGACTATACCATTTACTTTGAGATAATCTAGAAACACTCCATTAAAGTATTCACCATCTCGATCTAATCGAAGAATTATAATACTATGTTTGGTTGTTTCTCCACTTCATACTTATACTCTTTGAACTTTTCAAAGGCTTCAGACTTATGTTTCATCAAACACATATCTGAATCTAGATCTATCATCTATGAAAGTAATGAAGTATGAAAATCCACCCATGGCTTGCGTAGACATCGGTCCACATACATCTGTGTGTACCATTCCTAGCAAATTTGCAGCCCTCTCTCCATGTCTACTAAATGGAGACTGCAGTGCCACTATAAAGTGAGATTTTCATCATCCCTTTTCTTTTATTAGTTTGTTCAATCTGAAGTAAATTATGTCACATTTATACAGACCATTATTTAAAGCACCACGTCCATAAAGAATATTATCTCTAAGATTAGAACATTCATTATTCTCAATAATAAATGAAAATCCAGCCAAGTCTAACATGGGAATAATATTCCTCACAATCGAGGGAACAAAATAACAATTATTTAAAACAATAGTATTGCCCGTAGGCATATGTAAATGAAATGATTCTACATCTACAGCAGCAACCCTTGCTCCATTTCCATCAGTAGAATCACCTCATCTTCCTCAAGAGTCCTACTTCTCCTTGGTTCCTGTAACAAATTACAGATATGAGAACCACAGGCGGTATCTAATACCCAAGTAGAAATGACATATTCACTTCTATCATGAACATACCTGAATCAGAAGCGGTAGTCTCACTACCCTTCTTCTTCTTTAATTTTGCAAGGTAAACCTTGCAGTTACTCTTCCAGTGCCCCACCTTGTTACAGTGAAAGCAAACAACTTTGCTCTTGGGGTCTTCAGCTTTTGGTGGAACCGGCGTTTTCTCACCTACTTTCTTCTTCTTGGAAGAGTTCCTCTTCCTTTTCTTAGGATTGGAACCTTCACCAATTAGAAGAACAGAACTCTTCTTAGGGGAAAATTCGATTCCGCAGTCTTCAACATGTTGTGGAGTTCACAGATGATCCCTCAGACATCCTACAACCGAACAGCTCCTTCGATATCTCATATCGAGCTGTCCTCCCCGCCACATCATACAACTCTTGTAGATGCATTAGGATAGTGTGAGCATCCATATGCTCATGTTGCTTCTGTAGCTCAATGTTCATGGAAGCTAGCATGATGCATTGAGCAACATTTGCATCATCTATCCACTTACGATACACAACATGTTCATCATTATGTGCATCACTAGCATGTTCAGTAGGCTTAGGTGAGTCAATCACGTATTCCAGCTTTTCAATCCTGAGAACAATTCTCAAGTTTCGAAGCCAGACAGCATAATTAGGACCAGTTAATTTGTGAGCATCTAGTATGCTCCTGAGTGATAGTGCAGAAGACATAACGTACAAAGTAAATCTGTAAATGATAAACACATAACAACACTTAGCAAATATTCGATTTCATTTCAAAACACTATATGAATCGGGTCTTTATTCATAAGTGGCTCCCACTAGTTTATCTAATTTATTCAACCCCCTACGTGAAAAATTAAGCATTCATAATACTAGTGGGAATAGGGATCCTACATTCCATTACACGACCCCGGCTGTAGCACGAACCGCCATGTAATGTTCAATAGGCAGACAACTCTTGTCAATTACATCTCATGTTATTCCCTAATCATACTTTAGCCTCTTGAATAATTGAGTCTCGGCTGTAGCACGACAAACTCAATATTCTAAGTCAAGTCTAACCCAACATTCCGTACAGTTGAATCAGTCCCCAAAGGCCCACGGCTGTAGCACGTACCGACCTTTAGATTCTTATTCAATGTACACGTCTCTATGTAATAGACAAGTATTTCTTATTTCGAAATCAAAACCCTCGGCTGTAGCACGAACCGACAATGATTCAAAAATAAGAACTACTTTTCTATCATGTTGGAAGGCTATGACCGACACAAACCCGTTGTGTCATTGGCCAATTACTACTTGATATTATTTAATTTTAGAGGGATTATATTACGTTACAATCATAATCATATTATAAAGAGATTCTTCCTTTTAAATTAAATATTTCAAATCAATAATAAATAATCAGATGATTCCCAGATCGGGTGGAGCATTGTCAAGAGGCGTCACTTAATAACCCTTTCTTACAGATAGAAATCTGTTATTGACAGAATCATCCTTTCTCTCATATCGAAAATTCATATTCAATTACGTGTTTCATAAACACAAGAATCTCATGATTGTATTCATAATATTATTATTAAGGTTATGAAACAATTTCACTATACTGGTTGTGTAACAAACGCCTTATGTTCATTCAAGTTCACCTAAATCTATCATCGCATGATAAACTAAGCATATATCACATATATCAACATGAATAAACATCAAGGTAGGCATGTTACATCATCTAGCACATTGTTCTAAGCAATATACATCTCTATGTATCACATGAAGCATTTAAAATCAATTCAAACAATCAAAAACAGCTTTAAAACACTTCATAGAATATAAACAGTTCAAAACTTTTATATAAACTAAAATTGATCACTCCATTAGATCCGTCTCGGAAAAACGAATCCAACGGTATATTGCACGCCCAAAACGGAGTTACGAAACTCCCAGAAAATCAATTTTAAAATCAACAGACGGGCTGTAACGCATTACAGGAACGCGTTACAGCCCTGTAACGCCTTCCGGTGATGCGTTACAAGGGTGTAACGCATTCCGTGAATGCGCCACAGGTGTGTAACGCATTCCCGGAATGCGTTACACCCCTATTATTATTATTATTATTATTATTATTATTTTATTTTTATTTTTTTTTATTTGAGCAGCCGCCGTTGCTTGTCTCGAACGCCGTGCATGTCAGACTTCTCTGTCTTCTCTTATCAGCATCAGTACAGCAGTCCCAAGTCCCAACACAGCAGATGCAAAGACAATATAAACATATATATATATATATACTATATATACATATATTTATACTTATTTAATTACGAATTTAATTACAAGAACTTCAAAAATTCATAATAAAAAATCTATACATCATAAAATTATGAAAAAAATACCCAGACGATCTACAACACTTGTAGAACCCAGATCAACATTCAAAATTATTCTGAGAAACGATTTCTCATCAGACAAAATTAATCCATGATATAACTTGTAAAAATCATAATTAATTCATACAAGCACATAAAATTCTGAAATTTTTACCACAGATCTATATGCATACAACCTATGCTCTGATACCAATGTTGGATTTTTAACACAGCGGGGGCATGGCAAAACACTTTTACACATACAAAATCCAAATAAAAGCATATAAATTGTGAATAAAAATTCGAGGGATCGAATCTAACCTTTAAAAATAATTCGGAGACAACGATCAGAGATCCTTAGCAGTTGCTCCTCAAGTGTGAAGCACTCCACCGGTATCCGCCAAGAAAACGATGTTAAGGAGGAGGAAGGAGGTGGAGAGAATTGGGTTTTCCAAACTTTTTGGGTTTTCGGGTTTGATGTGGGTTGGAATAAAAATAGGGTCTATAATAGTGTATTTATAGGCAAAATTTTTAGCTGAAATTTTTCCCATAATTAATATTATTATTATCCCATTTATTATTCTCATTAATAATTAAAACACCTTTTAATTATTAATCCTTTTTCTAAACACTTTAGAAATAATTCTCTCTCTTGATTTAATTTCCAAAAATTAAATCCTTAATTAATAATATTAAGAACTTTTCTTAATTAATTTATAATCAATTAAATCTCATTTAATCAATTATTAAATTTGCCAATTAATTATTTATTTCATAAATAAATAATTATTAGCCATTATTAATTAATTCCTCCACCATTAAATCATTCTCTTTTTATGGTGTGACCCTGTAGGTTCAATATTAAGCCGGTAGTAGAAATAAATAATAATAAAACTATTTTATCATTATTTATATAAATTCTCTAATTTATTAAATATGATTAATTAATTAATCACATTTATTCTACATCGTGAGGGATACTTCTCAGCATATCGCGACTATCCGGATAATATGAATTCACTGCTTAGAATACCAAGAACCTATTCAGTGAATAGTTACCGTACAATAAACTCCTTCTACCCTACAATGTCCCGATTAAATATAAGGCATGGATCTCGTGTCAAGCCTATCTAATTTAATCACTTGCTTACCATTTACTATGCGTAGTTCTGTGCAAATTAGAAACTTCTTTCTAATTTCATTCACTCTGGCCAGAGATTCCTGAACTAGCATAAGTGGATCAGCCTTGAACATTCGCTTCCTTCACTGGAAGGGGTAGATCCTTTATTGATCATACACTATCTTCGTGTACAAATTCCTATACCCAGAAGAGCCCTAATAATTGTCCCTGGAGACTAAGAACTAAACCAAAGCATAGTTCAGTGTACACAAGATGACTATGATGACCTCAATTCTAAGGATACTTGTACAACTATCACTATGTGAACAACTGCTGACACGTGAGTGAACTCCATCAGTTGTTCAGCTGTGCGAGTCATGTTCAGTGAACTTATTCCATAATAAGCACCTACATACTAGCTATAGTGTCACCACACAAATGTCTATGAGAACAGACATCCTTCATAATGATGTAAGCATAGTATGTACCGATCTCTGTGGATTATTAATTACCAGTTAGTAATCCTACGACCAGGAACTATTTAAGTTTAGAGTTATCATCTTTTTAGGTCTCACTATTATGATCTCATCATAATCCATAAAAAGCTTTACTCTAAACTATGGTATATCTTATTTAAACACTTAAATAGATAAAACCCGTAATAAAAACAAAATAAGTCTTTATTTTAATATCAATGAAATCAAAACAGATTCATAAAAGTTATTCCTAAATCCTAATACATGATTGGACTTAGGACATATTCCTTTCAACTAGAACAGGTACTTCAAATGAATGTCTTTACAATTCTTTTCTCTCTCAGACTGAGCCAAAGAAAGTGGAAGAAGCTCTTCAAGATGCTGATTGGGTGCAAGCAATGCAGGAAGAGTTGAATGAATTTGAAAGAAACAAAGTCTGGACCCTAGTGCCAAGACCAAAGAATAGATCTGTTGTTGGTACAAAGTGGGTATTCAGAAACAAAACTGACAGTGATGGCATAATTACAAGGAATAAGGCAAGGCTGGTTACAAAAGGATATTCTCAACAGGAGGGAATTGATTATGATGAAACATTTGCACCAGTTGCTAGGTTAGAAGCTATAAGGATATTATTGGCTTATGCTACTCACAAAAAGTTTACTGTCTTTCAAATGGATGTGAAAAGTGCTTTTCTCAATGGAGAATTGGAGGAGGAGGTATATGTTGAACAACCTCCAGGTTTTGTAGATACCAAACATCCAGATTATGTCTACAGGCTTGATAAAGCACTTTATGGACTTAAGCAAGCTCCTAGAGCATGGTATGAGACTTTAGCTCAGTTTCTTCTGGAAAGTGGATTCAACAGAGGGACAATAGACAAAACACTGTTCTACCTCAACCATGGAAAGGACTTACTTCTGGTCCAGATTTATGTTGATGATATCATTTTTGGATCTACAAATGACAAACTTTGCAAAAAGTTTGCCAAACTAATGCAGTCAAGATATCATATGAGTATGATGGGGGAACTTAGCTATTTTCTGGGCCTTCAAGTCAAGCAGAATGAGGAAGACACTTTTATTTGTCAAACCAAGTACACCAGAAACTTGCTGAAGAAATTTGGAATGCAAGATTGTTCAAGTGCATCCACTCCAATGGCCACTGCAACAAAACTGGATAAGGATACCGGTAAATCAGTAGATATTACTGACTACAGAGGTATGATTGGCTCTCTACTCTATCTAACTGCTAGTAGACCTGATATCATGTATGCTACCTGTCTTTGTGCAAGATTTCAAGCAGCTCCAAGAGAACCTCACTTAACAGCTGTAAAAAGAATCTTTAAGTATCTTAAAGGAACAGCTGCTCTGGGATTATGGTATCCTAGAGAATCAGATTTTAAACTAATAGGTTACTCAAATGCAGATTTTGCAGGTTGCAAAATTGACAGGAAAAGCACAAGTGGAAGCTGTTAATTTCTTGGAGGCAGATTGGTTTGTTGGTACAGCAAGAAACAAAAGTCAATTTCCACATCAATTGCAGAAGCAGAGTATATTGCTGCAGGAAGCTGTTGTGCACAGATTCTTTGGATGAAGAATCAGTTACTGGATTATGGGTTAACATATTTCAAAATCCCTATTTACTGTGATAATCAAAGTGCTATTGCTATGACAGGTAATCCAGTTCAACACTCTATGACAAAGCACATCAGCATCAGGTACCACTTCATCAGGGAACATGTGGATGAAGGTACAGTGGAATTGCATTTTGTTCCCACAGATCAACAACTAGCAGATATCTTTACAAAACCACTGTGTGAAGCTACTTTTACAAGATTGGTAAATGAACTTGGAATGGTTTCAGGTTCTTTCTCTAAATCTGCTTAGTCTTGTTCTATGTTATCATACTTTATGCTCAGTATTTACAGAATTAATCTCATTATGTATTCTGTGCTTAATTGATAAATGTCTTTAAGTACTGACTATTGTCTGATATATGTTTCTAAACTCTGATAAGTGATATGTCTGTTCAAGTACCTATTCAATCCTATGAGGACAACTGTGCTAGATACTGACCTAGTAGTCTTCAATAAACAAATGATTCCATGTAAGAAGTAATTATTTCAGTGGAAATCTTATGACACTAGCAAATTCTGATAATTGAGCTTAGTTAAGTTTACTTTGTATATCTTATTACTAAGTCACAAATTAGAATAATGCTACTCATCTGTTAAGTTCTGGTACTAGTAAAACTGCTGAATGTACTAAGTGCTGATAAACCTCACTTATCAAAAGAAAAAGCAAAAAGATCAAAGAATAAAATCAGGTACTCTTTTGAGATCTAGAGTAAAAATGTGGAAGGGACGACCCAAGTGCATTGCTGGTATTAAGTAAATATGCATTAGAAAAGCAAAATATTTTCTTGGTGACTTTTCACACTCTATGATTACTGGAAAAATACTCTGATAATAGCATAAATTCTGATAAACAGTCGTGACTCACTTACACTGAGAAGCCACTGTAAAATAGAATTTCAAAAGATGCATAAAATTAGCACAAAACAGTTGAGGTGGACTCAAGCATGAACTCATTCATCAGTAGGTTTCAGGACAATGACAGCTCTTTAGCAAAATTTTAGTTATGCCTTATTTCTAAGATGTACTGAAGTGACTCAGACTTTACTCTTTGTCTGTTATTTAGCTTAATGCACACACTAATCACTCCATATGAATGATGAAAATTACTGTGGTGGTCTATGTTATTTTAGATAAACAGTCACTGTGTCACTTTGCACAAATTCTGAGGACAAGTTCTAGTTACACGTTCTAATGATTAAGTTCTGAAGTCTACAACTCAGAACTTGTATGAGGATTTACTAAGATGGGCATTCCTTTTTCGAGTTAAGAAATTATGTTCTGATGACTGTTAAGTTTTGATATAAGTCTAAGTTCTGATATTACAGTCTAATGTTTTACTTGACTTATCTGTGAATAAAATTTGATAACAGTCTCAGTTAATAATTGAATATGTTGAAGTGGAAGATTAATAGTCACTATGGTTAGGGTTAATGGTATTTGTACCTGAACAGTCCAATGTTACTTGTTTTTTGTGCGCTTTAAACCATGTTTCATTACAGATTCCTCAGTCTGTAAAACAGATCCTAGTAAATGCTGATCCTGATACTTATAGATCTGTTTACTCTGATGTCCAACCAACTCCAAACACCCAAAATCCATCAACCTCAGTACCTACCTCTCATTCTACTTAACCTACCCTCAGAACATATCTCAAATCTTATCTCTCCACTTCACAGACTGCTCAACCTTCATCTTCAGCACCTACTGTGAAATCTTCATCTTTCAAGCCAAAGAGGACAAAGAATGTTCCTCAAACACCTCAAAAGAGAAGGAGGATTGCATTGAGAGATGAATCTGATTCTGAGGAACCGGTTCCTGCTAGAGAACCTGTTGTAACTGAAGCTGAGAAAGAGATTTCTCAGAAGGATTCTGAAATTGGAGGTTCTAGGCTTCTCAAGAGGCTTAGACGAATGACAGTTCCTGAAACTCCCAAGGAATCCAAATCAACAAGAAAGTACAAGAAACAGAGGGCACAAAGGCCAGTTTCAGATGATGAAGAGGAAGCAGCTAAGGAAGGGGATCAGGAATCTCTGATCTCACAAGACAAGGAATTTGCTCCAGTCACTTCTTCTCCATCAACTCCATCTCAGGAAGCTGTATCGGACAAGGCTAACTCACCATCTGTGTCTCTTGTTGATCCAGGCACAAGTGCTGATATTGATGTTCAACACTTGGTTGTGTCTGAAGTATTTCTCTTAGAAGCTCCAACATCAAATAATCCTTCCACAACACCTGTTACTGATGCTGTTCAAACTCCAGAGTTATCAACAACACCTTCTCTGCATCAAGATGCTGATGATCAGACTTTAGGTGAGCATCAGGATATGGCTGTTGATCAGAACTTAGTATCAGATCAGCAATTAGAGGATGCTGAAGCCTCCATTGCTACTCACACTGTTGTCTTATCAGAAGATACTGATTCTTTAAGTTCTGATGCTGCAAATGCTGGAGATACTGGTGATGTTGCTCCAACTGTAGATGCTGATGAAGCAGGTCCTTCAGGACATACTCCTCAACAGACTCTTCCTAAGTCTGAACTGGTAAAGAAGTTTGTTACCGGGGAAGCACCAGTACCTTGGAGTGAAACTCCTGCAGGTCAGGAGTGGACTAAGGAATGGAACTCAATTTCATGTGTTCCAACTGAAAAACATCTTGCTGAGCACTTGACTAAAGCTGATGAAATGTTAAATTCTGATGATTTTAAAACCCATCTTAGAGTCACTGCATTGAGTACTAAACATCTACAAGGTCTTCATTCAACTACTCATGCAGAGCTACACAAGATTCAGGAGAACTTTATCAAACAGGAACAAGTTTGGAAAATTGATAAGAAAAAGTTCTTTCAACCTACCATTGACAGGATTGCTTATATTGAGAAAACTCAAGAGAAACAACAAGCTCAGATTGATGAAATTCTGACAAATCAAGCTTCTCAGCAATCGCAACTTACTGAAATCCAATCCTCAGTGGAATTACTTATCTCTCTTTTACTACCTGCTGATGCCAAAAAGGGGGAGAAGGTAATTAAGTCCAAATGCAAAACTAACAAGACACTGCAAGGAAAGGATGATGGAAATGATGATCAAGGATACTCTGGAATGGGTAGCGGTCATAGTCAAGGTAGAAGGTTTACATCAAGACAAGCTAGTCACAGGACAAGTTCTGATACTGGGAAAAGAATAAGTTCTGCTGCTGGTAAAAGGATAAGTTCTGATGAACTTCTAGATCTTGATGAGGAAATGTCAAGACAGTTATTTCTTCAAGAAAATCCAGGAATGGACTTGGAAAGTTTAAAGGAAGAAGAAGCCAGACTTAAATCAGAGAAAGTCACATCTAAATCTGAAGCTTCTGGTAAAAAATCACTTCCAAAACTCAAAGGCATTGTGATCAAAGACAGGACACATACTGAAGTAACATTGGCTAGATCACAACCACAGATAGATCCAAGATCCAAGGGTAAAGAAAAGGTTGGTGAACCTATCAAGGTTTATGTACCTCCTGAGGAAGAATAAATTACTGATGAAAAGGATGATCTTGCTCTGACTTCAAAAAAAGTTCTTAAAACAACCTCTGACATGGCTCAAGTTATTCAGAGTCAAGAAATTGTAAGTTCTGATATTCAGAAGAAGCAAGTAACCTCTGACATAGCTCAAGTTAACTTGATATCAGAAAATAGATCAAAGACACTCCTACCAGGATTCACTAAAGCAAAATAGACTCAATCTTTGAAGACTACTGTAAGTGGTTTTGAAGCAAGAGTAGTTACTGGAAAGGAAGCTAGAGATAAAACTGGATTAGGAAGTGCTGATGAAAAAAGAGTACACAACACTACCAATTATCCAACTTCCTTGAGTGAACCAGGTATTGGAGCAACTCCTGAGAGATTGAATCAACTGGAATCTGTACAGATGGTTTACCATACCTACTTGAAAGAATACATCATGTTGTATTTCATGACAGATGGTAGGGTTTATCATATAAGACAAAATGCCATTCCATTGAAGTATTTTGAAGAATTGGAGCATGTACTTTTCTTACTTCAAGTGGATGACAGAATAACAGGGACTGCTGTAAACTACTTAAAAGAACAGATTCAGAGACAGAAAAGGCGTTATTCTGTTAAGTCTGACAGCATATAGGTTCCAAAGTACAGAGATCACAATGGTGATATTGTTGATATGAAGCCTAATACTGCACAGATCAGAACATATCTTGGTATTAAGGGACTTGAATTCAATCTAGAATTTGACAAAGCTTATGTCATAAGACTAGATCAGGAGTTGAGAAAAGTAAAGATCAATGATCTCAGAGCTGCAATCTTTCAAACTGGTGAAGATACTGCAGAGCTTAAAGATGTCAAAAGGAGAATGATTGATGAACTCAGATATGCTGAGAAATGTTTGTTGAAGAACTATCTCAGAACAACTCCTGACATCAGAGAGATCAGAAAATGATGAAGCCAAGTCGAAGATCTACAACTGCTTAAATTCTGATATTTATACAGACTGAAGTTGTTATCAGAATTTGAAATTGGTAAAAGCTTTAGGGACTGTAAGTTGTAGTTATCTAGTCTAATTCTCATGCATTTGTACTTAATGTTTTTGACATCATCAAATATCTGTTAAACTTGTATATTATGTTAATTTACAAGTTGGGGGAGATTGTTAGATATATTTGATAATGTCATGGCTAATATATTTTATGTTTATCTTTCAGATCTTACTTGAACAGGATAAATAAGTACTTAACTGTTGATCAGTATTTATACTGGAAGTCAGGACTTAAGGATATCAGTACTTATATTATCAGGAGATAATCATCAGAAGATAGATATCAGAACTTAAGTGTTGAAGGACGATCAGATAAGGACAATAGCTGATTAAAGGAAAGAAGATCAAGATAAATATAAGAAGAGATATGCATGAAGAAGGAATTCTGTAAAGAATGGAATACTTGGAAGAAAAGATATCTGATTGATATATTTTAGGAAGCAGAATTATATTCCATATCAATTAGCGATTATCTTGTAACTGTGTAGTATATAAACACAGATATAGGGTTTACACTATAAGTGTTATCATTATTAGAGAAGATTATTCATTCTAACCCTAGCAGCTCTCGTGATATTTGTTCATCACTGAGAGGTAACAGTTCCATAATGTAACAGAGTTTATTGTTTCAATAAAGTTTTTTTTCTGTTACTTAAGTTCTTAAAGTTCGATTTGAGTGTACTATACATTGTATTCACCCCCTCTACAGTGTGTGTGTGACCTAACATACTGATAAGGATTCTGAGATTGATCTAGATGATCCTCAAGTTGTTAAAATGGCTGCAATTCTTGTGAAAGGCTTTAGAAGGATGAGGTTTACAAAACCACAAAGAAAAGGTGGTTTCAATATAAGGTTTTCTGGTGATGGCAAAGGCAGGTTAAGAAAGAGTGATGGTTAGTACACCAAGGGAAGAAAGTTTGACAAGACCAAGGTGAGATGTTACAACTGTAATGAAAGGGAACATCTGGAAACTGAGTTCCTCAAGACAACTGGAAAGGCTTTGGTCACAACAAACTCCAACAGAGACTGGATGGACTCATCAAAAATTGATAATGATGATGAATGTTATGCACTCATGAAAACTCACGGGGAGGATGCCTCAGGAACCGATAAGGTACCTTCAGTTATATTCCCTGTTGATACTGATAATTTATCTGAACTGAAAACTTTCTTAAACTCTTTGCATGTTACTTTTAAAAGTAAGACTATTGAATGTGATAGTTTGATTGTTGATAATAAGAGGCTTGGAGAAAGAAATGATTTTTAGAAGCTGAGTTAGTTTGTATGCATGAGAATGAAAAAGCATGTAAGAAGGCACAACATAATGAAACTCGGATAAATATCAAGTATGCTAGACTAGAGAAAGTTCTGGAAAAAGAAATGGAAGTGTTTTAGACATGGATGACTTCAGGAATGAAAGCTTCATCAGTGATAAAAACTGGAACCTCCCGGGTCGTCGCTCTGCTGCGTCTGGTATGTCTAGGTTATAATAAATTTACTGATAGGAATATCAATAAAGCCATTAATAACACTACTCCAGTAAAGTTTATTAGAACTGATGAAAGAGGAGTGAAGTCTGTCTGTGAAGTTGGCACTTCCTCTAAGAAAACCGCTGAAAAGAGAGCTGAACCTAGAGTCCCTTCTAAAAAGAAAGAAGATCCTAGAATGCAAGAAAAGAAAAGCAAAAATAAAGGACTTCTCTCTAAGAGTCACTTAAATAGGAAATTTGGGAGGTAATTGCTATGACTCCCAAACATTAGTCTAAGAGAGGTAGAAATGGAAAACAAGGAATAAACAAAGCAAACAACTAGTACGTTCACGATGCTCCTAGGAAAGCTTGTTTTAACTGTGGTAATACTAATCATATTGTTATTGATTGAAGGAAGCCTAAAAAGAAAGTGTCTAAGATTCTTGAGTCAGATATTAGTGGTAGATCAGTATTATAAAACCATAAAATCCTTGTTCACATTATGGTAGCAGTTGGAATTCTATTTACACTTGTAAAGATTATCATATTTTGTATCACAACAACTATGATCCTTTACCAAAATTTAATAAAAATTGTTGTTTTAAATAGAACTTCTAAACTGAATGTGCATACATCTTATAAAGTCAAAAATGTCAAGACAAATCCTGATGGAGTAATTCCTAATGGATCAAATCCTGACAAGAAGTCTGCTAATGGAAAAATACATAAGATGTCTAAAAGGACCCAACAAGTGTGGGTTCTTAAAAATTCTGGCTGGTTTCCATAATTTTGATTACAGGGAAACAAGAAGAATGTGCTTGTCTTAGATATTGGTTGTTCAGCACATATGACTGAAACTAAATCCCTGTTATCAGAATATGAGGAGAAGGCTAGCCCAATAATTTCCTATGGAGATGGAAATGTAAGAAAAGTACTGGGATATGGCAATGTAATCATTGAAAATATCATCATCTCAAATGTAGCTCTGGTAGATGGACTGAAGCATAACTTGTTGAGCATTAGTCAAATTACTGACAGAGGTTTCTACGTCGTGTTCTATGATACACAGTGTGAAGTAATTCATAAGATCACAAAGAAAACTATCTTCAAATCTTACAGACATGAAAATATTTATGAAGCCAAAATTTATGCAAATCTTGACGGTCCTAAAACTTGTCTGGTAACCAAGGAATCAGTAGATGAAAGTTAGAATTTGCCCAAGAAGATTTCTCATCTCAACTTCAATAATCTTAATGAACTGGTGAAGATAGATTTGGTAAGAAGTCTACCTAACATGTACTACTCCCCTGATGGTTTGTGTGATGTATATCAACAAGCCAAGCAAAGAAGAACCTCTTTTAAAGCAAGTCAGAATCATCCATCAAAAAGCCATATTAAATGCTGCATTTGGATCTCTTTGGCCCTGTGAATGTCATGTCAATTAACAAGAAAAGGTATACTTGTTGATGAATATACTAGATTTACTTGGGTCTTTTTCTTGCACAGTAAGGATGAAACAACTGAAATTCTCTTCGATCATCTAAGAATGATTGAAAATAGCATAAAGTACAAAGTGCAAATTCTGAGGAGTGACAATAAGACTGAGTTCAAAAATAGCAAGATGGATGAGAGATGCAGATACAAGGGAATCTCTCAACAATTCTCAGCACCTAGAACACCTCAACAAAATGGTGTTGTGGAAAGGAAAAAGAGGACACTTATTAAAGCTGGTAGGACTATGCTAGTGGAAGCTAATCTAACAAAATACTTTTGGGTCGAAGCTGTCAACACTGCCTGTTATATTCAGAATATGACTCTGATCAACAGACATGGATTAACTCCTCATCAAATGATCAAGGAAAAGAAGCCATGCTTAAAACATCTATATATCTTTGGATGCAAGTGTTTTGTTCGAAGAACACATCCTGAAATGCTTGGAAAATTGACAGAAAAGCTGATGTATGCATTTTTGTTGGATATCCATTATCAAAAGCCTACAAAGTTTTCAATTTGAGAACGAGGATAATTTTTGAATCAATCCAGGTTTCCTTTGATGACAAGAAGATCACTGGAATTGAAGAACACTTGCATAAAGAACTTGTTTTTGCGAATAAAAGACTCAAGTCAGAAGATAATTAAAATTCTAATAGTGTGTCCAATTTTGTTGACAAGTCAAATACTGACACTGAGTCAGATCCTGATGACGGTCTCTAATCCTGATTTAATGTTAGTTCATGATGATCTACATGTTGAGGGGGAGAAACATCCACAGACAGAAAGTGATGACTCTAGCGATTCAAATTCTGATGAAGATAATGAACCATAAAATACAGGATCTACTGGAAATTTTTCAAATACAACAAATGATAGCTTATCAAGAGGTAATCATTCAACGAAAAATCAAAATCAGTCTGGTGAACAGTCTTCAAACAGAAGCTCTTCTCAATCAGGAACAGAAAACACTGATACATGGGGAGCTTCACATGGAAATGATAGCACAAGTGCAGGGGGAGCATCAGGAAATGAGACTGAACTACCAAAGGCTGTAAAATGGACAAAGGATCATACACCTGATCTTATCATTGGCGATCCTAAGGCTGGAGTCCAAACCAAAAGTGCAACTGAACATGAATGTCTCTTTCACAACTTTCTTTCTAAGGAGGAACCAAAAAAAGTAGAAGACGCACTCAAGGATGATGATTGGATTCAAGCAATATAATAAGAGTTAAATGAGTTTGAAAGGAATGAAGTTTGGAAACTGGTTCCAACTCCAAAGAACAAAACAGTGGTTGGAACAAAATGGATTTTTAGGAACAAGATAGATTCATATGGTACAATAATCAGGATCATAACTAGACTCGTTGTAAAGGGCTATTCACAACAAGAAGGTATTGATTATGATGAGATATTTGCTCATGTGGCAAGACTAGAAGCTATTCGGATCTTCTTAGCATATGCTGCATACAAGAAATTCAAGGTCTTTCAGATGCATGTCAAGAGTGATTTTCTGAATGGAGAGTTAGAAGAAGAAGTATATGTTGAGCAACTACCTGGCTTTATTGATCTAAAATTTTATGGTCGTGTGTACAGACTTGACAAAGCTTTATATGGACTCAAACAAGAACCAATGGCCTGATATAAAATACTTGCTAAATTTATAATTGAAAGTGGTTATAAAAGAGGTACTATTGACAAAACCTTGTTTTACATAAATAAAGGTAGTGATCTACTTTTGAAACAAATTTATGTTGATGATATTATTTTTGGGTCTACTAACAACAAGTTGTGCAGGAAATTTTCTGATCTTATGAAGTCAAAGTATCAAATGAGTATGATGGTTGAGTTGAGTTACATTATTGGACTACAAGTTACACAAACTGATGAGGGAATTTTTATTAATCAGTTTAAGTATACAAAGAATCTGTTGACTAGATTCAATATGCCAGAAAGTTCAACAGCTGCAACCCTAATGGCCAATGCTACAAAGTTAGATTCGGACCAAGGTAAAGAAATTGATATTGTTATCTATAAAGGTATGATTGGTTCATTATTTAATCTAACTACTAGTAGACCAGATATTATGTATGCAACCTGCTTGTGTGCAAGATTTCAGGCCAAGCCCAGAGAATCTCATTTGATTTTTGTAAAGAGAATTCTGAGATACTTAAAGGGGACTCAACCTCTTGGTTTATGGTATACAAGAGAATCATATTTCTGATGCAGACTTTGCTGGATGAAAAATTGACAAGAAGAGTACATCAGTTGGCTGTCAGTATTTGGGTGGTAGATTAGTTGCTTGGAAGAGCAAGAAACAGAGATTAATATCTATAACTACAGCTGAAGCTGAATACATTGCTGCTGGTAGTTGTTGTGCTCAGATTCTTTGGATGACAAATCAACTAATGGACCATGGATTGTCTTATACAAAGTTTCCTATTTTCTGTGACAATCAAAGCACTATTACAATGACAGGTAATCCAGTACAACACTCACTCACAAAACATATAAGTACAAGATATCATTTTATCAGGGAACATGTCAACGAAGGAACAATTGAGCTTCACTTTGTTCCAACTACACGTTCTTATCTTATATGATCTTCCTATTAATTACATAAGACAACCCTAAGCATGTTTCAGTGACCGTAACATGTAGCACTGATACCAACCTCTAACACCCTCAAATCCAGGGGCTAGATTTGGGAATTACTGACTAATAAACCAAAATATAATAGGTACAGCGGAATAAAATAATAAATATGACCCCTTGCATGCAACTGGATAGATCAAATGTAATAGTATGAAATAGGCACTAATACAAACCAAATGTTATTACAACCCATAAGTCTATTTAGTTTTACAAACTATTCAAATTTTATCACAAATTACCAGACTTATAGTTCGTCTCAAGCTAGTCTACCTGGAAAGCACAACAAACTATTTACAAGCACGCGACTCCTGATCAAACCTGGAACTCAGGCCTGCTCTGGCCTAGCTGAAGGATCAGAATAATAAGCAAGTATGAGCGAAAGAATTGCTCAGCAAGCAGTATATAATACTTAAAACAACAAAATCAATATTTCTGAAGAATGAAACTGAACCACAATATCTGAGTAAAACCTAGAGCTATTATAAGCTTTAATGATAAACCATACTTTTTAATATTTTAGATTGGAATCCTCGAACGACGGTGTGTTGCCATCAGTGATCACGCGCAGAGCAACACCGGTATGCCGAAGCATAGCCAACTATACAAAAGGGGCACCCAAGGCACACATTGGCCTATAGAGGTATTATAATCAAGTATAATATATGGCTCACACTGGACCGCCGTCGTGGCCTCTTACACAACCATCCAATCCATAAAAACATTTTTAATCAAGGAGTCGGATCAAACGCCATCATTAACAACATAACTCCCCATTTCACATGGTCCGGAGTCATCTCAACAACTGATGGCGAAATAACTAGAACAATAAGTCATTCGCTAATTCTCATCTCAAAGTACCACTGTATAGAGTATTTGCAGTGTAATTTAAAACCTTTAACTATTTTGAACTTAGAAAAGGGAAGATATACTTCCATGATTATGATTAAACAATCTGATAAGTGAAATGATAAACTATTCTGAAATTAAAATAGTATAAAAAAATTGCATTTGGTATATGAATAAATAAAGTTATACACTATTCTGAATCTAGAATAGGTGAGAAAACTTGCCTGGTATGTTGGAATTAATATTATTATTGATTCCAATATTAGTTTAATTCAAAAGAAAATTAATATTTATAAGTGTGAGTCTTTTTATTTAAGACTTTTCACTTATATGACCTTTGGTATTTGAGACATTTCACTTTGAGACCTTTTAGATTTCGTCTCCTCCTCATCATTATTTGTGACCTATGACCTTTCAACTATCTTAGAGTTACAAATTTCCCCTCCTATAAAAGGAGATCTATACCTCTCTTTTTAGATGGAGAACCAAAAATGTATTCTCATACTAAATACGCATATTTTGGGCAATGATCAAAAGATGTTCTCTATCTGTCTCCCTGTACTACACCAGTGAGGCGGATCGTGTAACGCTGAAGGTTGATTGCCATGAGTCCATGTGTACGTAGCGGGCCAAATTCAACTTTAGCGCAGTGATTAATTTTGTTATTTGTTATCATCACTTCTTTCGTTATTATCAATTCATATAGATAAGTAATCCTAGTTTTTATTTGTTATCATCAATTCTTTCATTATTATTACTTTTATCATTCAATGAAGAATGCTCATGATGTTGACCACATGTATAAGTGTGGCGCCCTCCAAACCCGGGTCAGAATTTTGGGGTCCACATACATACCTTATTTATAACCTGCTTATAACAATAATAAAGATAATAATAATATGCAGTGACCCTACTTATCAACTACAATGGACCGCAACATGTTAAATATGCACACAAGCCACACACACACACACTTATATTATAAACTTCCAAATCCCAACTCTTCAAACTTACAACTGAATAATAAACATCATTACAAACTTTACAAACTTTAACTATCTCAAAAGCTGTCAGCTAGCTTAACTCGATCAACCTGGACCCCTAGTTCTCGCACTGGATTGGGAATCCTCGCTACCAACAGGTTCCTTCTTAACTGGAAAAGAACATAAACAACATCACACAAATGAGCTAACTAGCTCAGCAAGTCACATTGACAATACTGAGAATGAAATGATCAAGTGAAATGAGTTACGGTATCAAGGGAATAATGAATAAGGATATAGAATTTGATATTATATTTTCATTTTAAAAACCAAGGTTAGGATGCTGATCAGTCACGCACTAACCCCGAACAAGGCACATAGCTCTGCTCTAATTACTGGATCCAAGGCACACATTGGCCTAAGTTGACCACGAATCTGGTCTGACCATGAATCTGGTCCACAATTTTATAAAACAATCCAATTCTATCACAATAATAGAATAAACAATATAAGCAATATACAGAATCGTAATCAACATGGGATATTTCAATCAAGAGATGGGTTTCAATCTTCACAAGGAAACAAAATAGCAATTCCAAAGAATGGCTATCAGCTGGTGAAAAAATCGGATAACAAAAGAATCAAAGTTTTAAATATACAAGGATTTGGTTTTTCAATGCATCAGGTACAATGGTTTGAGTATGTAAGCAAATCTTGGTTATGTGTTCGGTATTTAGTTTGTATGTATTTATGGAGTAGTATCATATATCGGTGGTTCGTATTCGGGTGTTCAAAAATCAATGGTTCAGAAAGAATAAGGTTTACGGTTCAAAGATCCATAACTGGAATCAAGGTTTAGGGTTCATTGCTTCAAAGCACTTACAATATAAAATAGAACTATCAACTATTCACAACATATCTCGAGAAAGTTCAGAACACTTGCCTGGTATTAGTCTGCTATTCTTCACTAACTTTCAATCATAATCTCTTACTCCTCGACTACTTGCTTTCCTTTCCTATGCCTGGCCTCTTCAGTTCATATAACATAAGTATCTATCAATACTTAACTCATATGATTCTATTAAGTATAAACTTCTATCTACCCCTCATTTTACCCAAATCCGATTAACGGATTGAAAGTTATGCTAAGAACAAATAAACACCGAATGTATAGACCAATAGTCTAACAAAAAAGTCACGTAAAAGACATAGCACGTCAAACAACTAATGAAATTCCATTTATAAAGAGGTCTCGGGTCATAAACACTGTTTCAGGTATTTAATATGATTTTTAAAACATTTTTCAGAGTCAAAACGTGTCGTTGGATTAATTTCGGGTAATAAACAGAGTCTGATTACTCAAATCTGACTCTAAAATAATTTTTTTAATAATTATTGAGCCTTGAAAATAATTTAAAATAACATTTTAAAGCTCGAAACTATTTTACAGGATTTTTAAATCATTTTTATTAATAAAATCAAATTAAATAATCAATTAAAGTCAATTAATAAATAATTAAACTAATTAATCAATTAATATTTAATTTAATTGATCAATTAATCAATTAATTATTAATTAAAATTAATTAATTAAGTAATTTAGATTTAATTTTGAATCAAAAACAAATTTTGGAATTAAAATAAATGATTTTTCGAATTTTAAAATAATTAAAACTATTTTAAAATCATTTTATAAAAAAGAAATCCTATTTTTAAAAGTATTTAAAACAGAAATCCTAATTTCAAAAGTTTTGTAAATGAAAATCTTGTTTTTAAAAACTTTTTAAAGAATAGGGCCTAAAATGTAAGTTCTTGAAAACTAGGGGAACTAGACAGCAATTTTGCCGTCTTCCCCTTCATCCTCACTAGCGGACGGCCGGGAAGCCATTAACGGCGACCTGCCGCCGCGCAAGCTCGCCGAAAACATGCCTCAAAGCTCAGAACTATTCGAAAACTCGGGGAAATGTGTGGGTGATTGCCAGGAACTCATTCATGTAAACAAATCAAGCAAACATACTCCTATTTAGCCGGATTTGTGCCCAGAAACGAAGAACACCGACGAACTTTTAAATCAACAACACGGTCACTACGAGCAACGTCGATTAGCAAGCTATATATGAATCGATTGTAAATTTCATTAGGAACACAACCCACCCCTCTAGAACGTCTATAAATCCCTAAATAAGAAACCCCAAAATTCAGTCAAGAACATTCAAACGAGTATAAACCCTAATTATACAATTCGAGAATCAAACCCTAACTTGAACATGTTATTGAACTCCAAATCAAGCATATAATATACCAAAATGATCAGGAAGAAAAGATCTAAAACATGCAATCATCAAATCATACAAACAATTGCTCGAACTCAAAACCCTAATTATAATTCTTAAAAATTCAAATATAAATCAGTTTATAAGAAATTAACCTTTGATTCTGGGTTGAAACTGATGGCTGAATCAGATTGGGTATTTCTCAGGCTTCGATTCGAGTATATGCACGTCTCAATCCGATATCGATAACGCCTCCGGATTTAGGTTTGATTACGAAGAACAGTTTATAAATATAGTATTTTCTCTGTTTTATATAGATTTTACTAATTGCAAATGATTTTCTGTACGAAATAAATTACTGTAAGGGCTATTTATATTTACGGAAAAATAGTATCCCGTTGGATCATTCCAGATATAAAATAGTACGTTTATTTATAAAAACAGATCCAAATGGTACCGGTTTTTAAGATAATTATCCAAATCTGTACAATTTGTACTGCAGACTTGGTCTCAGCGCCGGGTTACACGTATTACGAGGTGATAATTATAATAGTTTAATAAAAAGATCCCGCTATCGAAAATACGAATTTTATTGATTTACCGAAACAAATTTTGTATCGAAAATATTGCGCCGGGACCCGCACAATATAAACCGTACGCCAGATCGAAAAATCAAAACAAGGAAAATTCTCGGAATATTGCAATTAGGTTCGGAAGGAGTTCTCAGAAGAGTTTCGGGTTATAAAAACGTAAAAATGGGTGAAGTCAGCTGGTTCCCGATTATATAAAATTATTTATAAATACTCGGAATTTTTTTTATTAAATCCATAATTTTTCTATAAAATCATAAATCATCATAAAAATAAAAAGGAAGATATGACAATTATCTATATTTTATTTTGGACATATAAAAATTAAAATACTCAATTTATATTATTTTTAAATATCCAAACACATATACCACTTAACAATTAATTCACAGAATAAATACCGAATATGCATAATATTTATTTATTAGAAAAAATAATTACACGATATATCCCAGATATTACATCCTTCCCCCCTTAAAAGGATTCTGTCCTCAGAATCTCCTAAGAAAATAAATGAGGGTATTTTTCTTTCATATCACTTTCTAACTCCCAGGTTGATTCTTCAACCTTTGGGTTTCTCCACAGTGCTCTTACCAACTTTACCACTTTATTTCTTAACACTTTCTCTCTTTCTTCTAGAATCTCTATCGGACTCTCTACATACGACAAATCTACTTGAAGTTCTATTGGCTCGTATTCGATTACATGCCTGGAGTCTGGATTATACTTCTTAAGCATCGATACGTCAAAAACATTGTGAATGTGCTCCATGTGCGGGGGTAACGCCAACTCGTAAGCTACTTTATCAACACGCTTTAGAATCTCAAAAGGTCCGACATATCTAGGGCTCAGTTTTCCTTTCTTCCCAAATCTTGTCAATCCCTTCCATGGCCACACTTTCAGCAATACTAGATTTCCTTTTTCTAATTACATATCTTTCCTTGATTGATCTGCATACTTCCTTTGACGGTCTTGTGCTTCTATTAATCTCTTCTGGATAACTTTAACAATTTATTTCATCTGTTGCACCAATTCAGGTCCAAGTATTTTGCGTTCTCCTACTTCATCCCAATATACGGTAGATCGACATTTGCGTCCATAAAGAGCTTCATAGGGTCGCATCCCAATACTGGCATGATAACTGTTGTTGTAAGAAAATTCTTTTAAGGGTAAATTCTCATCCCAACTTCCTTTGAAATCAATGGCACAAACACGTAACATGTCTTTGATTGTCTGGATTGTTCTTTCACTCTGGCCGTCCGTCTGTGGATGGTAAGTCGTACTCATATTCAGTCTCATTCCCAAGCATTCTTGAAAACTCTTCCAAAATCTCGAATTAAATATCGGATCTCGATCGGATACGATAGACACAGGAACCCCATGATGAACTACGATTTCTTTCAGGTACATATGGACTAACTTGTCTAGTGAAAATCTTTCATTTATAGGCAGGAAATGAGCTGACTTGGTAAGCCTGTCCACTATAACCCAAATGGCATCGTGATTGGCTTTTGTCCTTAGTAATCCGACTATGAAATTCATGGAAATGTGCTCTCATTTCCATTCTAGAATCTCTAATGGCTACAACAATCCACTTGGTCTCTGATGCTCTGCTTTAACTCTTTGACATGTATAACATCTGCTAACCCATTCTGCAATCTCCCTTTGCATATCTGGCGACCAATAATTTTCCTTTAAATCTATGTACATCTTGGTACGCCCTGGATGGATTGAATACCTTGAATTATGAGCTTCCTGTAAAATTTCATTCTTGAACTCTGTTACTGGTGGAATCCAAATTCTAGAAGAAAACCTAAGAATACCTTGATCATCCTTTAACGTGCACAATTCCTCATCTACCAAATGATTAATGTCCTGATCCATTATCTCCTCTTGACACTTCCTTATCTTCTCTAACAACTTCGGCTAGAAAGTCATACTATACACTTTCGCTTGATCAGGCTTGCAAACTCTGATTTCCAATTCCAGTTTCTGAAACTCCTTGTATATTTCTTCGGGTACTGATAACACATTCAACTTTTCTTTCCGACTTAAAGCATCCGCCACAACATTTGCTTTACCGGGATGATAGTTAATCGTGCAGTCGTAATCCTTAATGTGACGGTCTCAACCCCGTGGTTAGGAGTTGACGTCACTGCAATATTAAACTACAATTATAATACAATCAACTCACTTTTATTTCAATATAAACAACTCTTGCACAAGATCTTTTCCAGGTTCAAGTATAACTTAGGTTACACACTTATTACAACCCAACTTATCGAAAACAACCTGACATAACTATTATTCTACAGCAACTCACAGACCACACTCGGTCAGACACAACCCACTCAGAGGAGCTCAACATAGGAGGAACTGGAAACTGGCCCTTACCAAGACAACAACATCTCCTAGGCATCTGCAATGCGAAAATATACAAACATATTTGCAAGAGTGAGTGATCAATCGCTTAGCAGTACCACGATATGAATATTAATTAAAACAGTTTATAATAAATAATTGTAGGAACAGAAATCACACGTGTTAGTAGAAAACAAGTAAAACAAGCGTAAACAGATGAAAAACTGATGAACTGTTGAAAACTGGATCTCAATAGCTAGCATGCTCTATAAAACATTTCATTAACTGTGCAATATAAATACCAGAGTTAAATTTTAGCATGCTACTTCCATTTTCAAATCTTTCGTTCCATTACAGGAACCATAAAACCATTTGTCCCATTACAGGGACCATAAAACTTGTCCCATCACAGGACCTATAAAACCTGTCCCATCACAGGACCCATAAAACTTGCTCAGATATAAATATATTGGATGATCCTTGGTGAGACAGTTGATCGGGCTATCTCCATAGAATTACTCTATCTTGGCTATCCTATGAAACTTATTCCGGAACTCAGAGACTAGCTAGGTCCCTGTCACGCTGGGCTGGTGGTTATAATAGGGTGCGCAACCACTTCGCCTCTTACGCTATCTTCCAGGCCGTTACGGGCCTCCTGCGCACACTCATCCAATTATCTGATCATTTTTATCCAGTTTTCCAAATCACTTACCTATCTCTTGTCAAAACAATCATATCACAGCACACTTCCAAAACATTTTCATTTATTTCAAAATTTAGAGATAGGCATTTTCAGAAGTTACTTTTCCCCCAAAACACAAGTTAATAAAACCAATTGAATACAGGGGATACGTAACTTAAAACGTTCTGTTCCAGCACGTAATTTAAATCAACAATTATTCATATATACTGAACCGTAAAAGATTTGTTTAGGGGTACTTTCTTTAATACGCTTTAACAACTATTACTGGCTGGTTTTGCACCGACCTAGATGCTAAGGATTTTGAATGGAACCTACAAGAATCGAAATACCCTAAATTAGACGTCTGAATACGCTTGACTATCCTCGATAACAATCTACCCGTACGCTAACAAACCCGACTCGTAACATTCTTAATATAATAATACACGTATCAATTAAGGTTCACGTCCTTGAAAGTCGGTTCGGTGTTCGTTTTTAGAAAATAGGTATATTTGTGCTTTTATGAAATTAGGGTTATTGGTTTTCGCAAAGTATTTCATCATAACACATAATCAGGTTTCGTATAAAGTAGTTACGTATAACCGATCGACGTTCCAATAGTCATTGGGTACGGCCTCGTATTTCCGTAATTTAATTTTCCAGAAATCGGGCAGCACCTCCTTTAATTATTGGCTAACCAATAATTAATATTATTATTTATTCCAAAATTAGTTTGATTCAAAATAAAATTAATATTTATAAGTGTGAGTCTTTTTATTTAAGACTTTTCACTTGTATGACCTTTGGTATTTGAGACATTTCACTTTGAGACCTTTCAGATTTCATCTCCCCCTTATCATTATTTGTTACCTATGACTTTTCAACTATCTTGGAGTTACAAATTTTCCCACCTATAAAAGGAGATCTATACCTCTCTTTTTAGATGGAGAACCAAAAATGTATTCTCATACTATATACACATATTTTGGGGAATGATCTAAAGGTGTTCTTTATCTATTTCCCTGTACTACACCAGTGAGGTGGATGTCGTGTAACGCTGGAGGTTGATTGTCATGAGTCCGTGTTTACGTAGTGAGTCAAATTCAACTTTAGCGCAGTGATTAATTTCATGCCACGACCTTTATTCAGATAAATAATCCTAATTTTTATTTTTTATCATCGATTCTTTGGTTACTATTACTTTTATCATTCGATGAAGAATGATCATAATGTTAACCACATGAATAAGAGTTTTAGCCTTATGGTTCTTGAGATATAAGGTCGAGATCTCGAACATATTGATTGTTGGACATTTAAAAAATATTTCATCTATTTGTTAATATATAATCTCCAACTTAGGCATTATTTTTCTTTCTCGTATAATGTTAAGTTAGTATAATCTGTTTAATTATTGTTCTACCGTTGTAACTCAATAACCTTTTCTAACATGGTATGCTCAATAACTTCTCACTATAACCTTGGCTTATAACTGATGGCTACCAGCTCATTCTAACACTTGACTGTGCTCCTTTCTACTTGCTTCTATAAACAAAAGGACTATCTCAATTAATAGAACCAAACTCAATCGACGTAACTATATGTCTCGACGTCTACAGGATCGTTAATAACTAATCATAGCATTGAAAATTGTAAAAAGATAGATTGCATATCACATAACACATAATCATGTTATTCATATAACAAATAATCACATAATTCATGTAACAGATAAGTCAGATCTTCAAAAGATAGGTCTCGACATTTTTAGAATTGAAATCGGGTGAGTAACAATATTTATCGATCGGATACCGACTCAAAATGACTCACGAATCAAAAGACCTTTCAATGCAAAATTAATTAGGTATCGAAAGTATTTTTATTGAAAGTGGAATATTTTTCTGAGTCTAGACACGTTCTTTTTGTATTAAATGGACGAACAGTTTATTTATTATGAATAAAATATGAATAAATCAATTAATAATAACATTAATAAATTTTTAAATACCAAAATATAAAATTTTAAAGCTAAAAATAATATTTAGGAATTATTTGAGTTTAATTATAAATAATCGTATTTTATTTAAATATTTATAAATAAAATTAATTGATTAAATAAATAAATTAATCAATTAATTAAATCCATAAATTAATAACTAAAATAAATCATAAATAATTAAATCAAATTGGATTTTAAAAAATAATAAAATAAAATAATTTTTGGAATTTAAAAATAATAAACTAAATAATTTTTAGAATTTAAAATAACAACTAAATGATTTTTAGAATTAAAAGAAATGATTTTTAAAAATAGAAATTGAATTTTGAATTAAATTTTTAAAAAGAAAATGCAAAAACAGTTTGTGGGAAAATGCAAAAACAGGTTGCCTTTAAATGAAACGGGTCGGGTTGGAGGAAAACCGGGTCAGTATGAATGTTCACCGGTTTCTGGGAATTCCCTAGATTCCAGCGAACCTTCCAGCCACCGGTGGACCTCCGATTAACCTTGAAACAACTCGGAAATGAGCGATTTATACACCCATACAACTCATAATCGACTCAGTAATCCGGAAATGCCTCAATCAATGATAACTCGACGATTTCCGTCGAGTTCTCGGCAAAATCCGATGAGTTCAAACAAGAACTCCGGCTGAACACCGATTTCAATCGCTACTAAACCAAACAAGGCTATTAATAGCTCCAATTAAAGCTGAGAATTCAGGGAATCTAATATCGTAATCATAATTCACCACAAAATTATCAATAATCCAGAAATTCGAACTAAACAAAATGAAATAATAAAAAACTCGACTACTTGATTTTAATACCGAAACAAATCAACTAAGTACATAAATCGATTATAATTAACACTGTGAACATGTTTAAAGAATAAAAAAACATCCGAAGATCGATGAAATTCAAAGACCCAATTCAAGAATAAAACGACCAACAACGATTTTCATAAACAATCGACCTTAATCGACGATATTGGTATTGAAAGAACGGCCTCCTTACAAGCTTTGATTTGATTACTCGAACGTCAATAACGGCTATTTGTAGCTCCCAAAATCATCAATCAAAGATCAAGAATAAAAATTTTACCCCCAAAATTGTTCTTCTATTTTGTTGTTAATAAAATAAATTAAATAAATATGCTATTTATATTATCTGAAAAACTAATACCCAAAAATCAATTAAGGGTATTTTTATCCCTTAATTAAAATAATTTTTCCCGATAATAATAATTATGGAAAATAATTTTAAAAGCAATTAAATATAAAATTTATGTCAAAACTCCCCAAAAATTATGAATAATCCAAAAATACAAAAGTAATGGGTATTTGAAATATGTATGATTTTATAAAAATAATAATACAAATTTTGTGGGCTTTGACGTCCTGGTGGGGTCCCGGTCCGTTGATTTTTGAGAAATCGAAACTGTTATTCCCTAACTATACAACAAGAATTACAGCAGGGGGGTTGAATGTAATTCTGGCTACTTTTTCAAGATTTAAATAAAATCTGTTTAAACTGAATATATATAAGTGTTTGATTTGCAGAGTGCGGAATGAAATGATTATATAAATCAAAACACAAAGTAATAAAAACACAAACTTTTAAAACTTTCTGGTGGATTTGAATGTATCTACCAGATATATATATATATATATATATATATATCAGTTTGAGAACTCTGTGTAGCTTAGAATGGCTCACAGCTGCTTTACAAGTAGAACAAACAAACTACAGAGAAATTCTTGACAAGTACAGCTTTTTATATCTCTCTTTAAAATGTGTTTGCTTAGTTGAATGTTCTACTAACTACACTTGGTTTATATATCACCAAGTTTACATGAAAATAGGACAAGATAATAAAACAAAACATATCTAGTCTAACTCCATGCTGTTCACTACTCTATTCCAGCATCTTAGAATATCTTAACAATTGCATAGAAATGGTAATGCTTCTTTGTTCTCAAATTCCTGCTTAATAGGCTGCAACATTCCTTTTGCAAACACCCAATGCATGTGACTGTGTTGTCACTGTCGACAGATATTTGAATTTGATCATCCGTCGGGTATATGTTTGTCCTCCGTCGGAAAACTTTGTTGATCATCCGTCAGGTAGCTTTGTTGATCATCCGTCGGGTAGCCATTTATCACTCGACTCCATTTTATTTATACAGAATTACAAGACATCTTATATTTACAACTAATCAACCTATTATGCATATCCACTAGTAGTCAACATGACTTATATACTCCTACAGAATCTACACAAAGTTGATTGCAGAAATGTGCTACAATACTTATTTGTTATATAAGCTACTCACCCGTGGATGTCAAATTGTCATCCGTCGGGACTATATTATATCATCCGTCGGGACTATATTTGATTCTCCATCGAGTGCTACAAAATTCACTGAGTTAAATCTACTAAGGTGTTTTGTTTAATTTATCATCAAGTTCACAACATATTCCTAACAATCTCCCCCAATTTATGTCTACTGGAATTGTAGCCATAAATGTCACGCCCCCAACTTAAACAGCAAATTAAATATAACTATTACAACATTTTAAAAGAAGAATACACAACCAACTCCAAGATCTTACAGTTTAGGGTTTGGAACAGCCCAACACTACCAACTATTACATCTGATTAAAAGTACCGAGTCCTCACACAAACTATTATTACTTATTCTACCTGAGCTCGAACATAAGCATCAGCATCACAGGTCTCACGGGCAGTCTGCTTGAATCTAACCATAGCTGCTAGCTGTAATATCAGGGTAAAGCAAGGAGTGAGCCAAATGCTCAACAAGTGCTAACAGTACGACACAAAACATAAATCGAGATATACATTAAAGAATGACAATGGAAAGACATAACCAAAGGTAACGAGAGATAAAACTATTTGAGATGGCATCATTTTGCTTGTATCAAAACAATTTTAAAATCATGTCTTAATCAAAATCATTTTATGACGCTACGGATTACAGCCGGTGATCAGCCGCGAAGTAATCCCAAACCTCGCTGGGTTCTAAAACATTAACGGGAATCCCTAGGCAACTTTTAAGCCTAATATAAGTGTGGAAAGGACTCGCGTCTCAGTCCAGATCCACTATTCAAGGAAAACATTTATCCCCCCTTGGGACTGAAAACCCATATTTTATTTATTTCAAAAACTGATGCCGAATTATAACAAAATCTCTTTTAACAGTAATTTTTTTTATTAAGGGATTATAGATCAACTCGAAACACGGGAAATATGGTACTAAATCTCAGGGCCATGATTTACAAAATTTTACTCTATTAGGGTAACCAAAAGGGTTTTCATATGTCAGAACTTGGACAGGAAAATTTAGTGAGAGTAATGGATAATATAAAGGGGTAATGCCAAACTGGGCTTAAAGCAATGGTTTCTCGTCAAGGTACAGGTGTTGGATCATCAAGAAGATAAGCTTCATGAATACTATGGGTGTTAAGGTATGAAGAAATGATTCTTTAGCTCAGGATATATCAGAGTTGTCAAGTTTTAGATAAGAAAGAGGGGTATCAATCAATGAGGGATCACTTTGATAAGTTTCTGACTTTCAGGGTTCAAGGTAAGGTTCTATAGGGATTCAAGTATCAGGATGAGATATCAATACTTAGGAATCATCAGCATGTTAATCAAGAGGATCAATCAAGTAATATATCAACTCTTCATTTTATCATGGCATTTAACTATCATGAAAAGGCTTTTGAACTACTTGCAATACATACTCGAGGGTTCATGGCATTTCTATATAATTCAAAGATAAACGAAAGATACGCTTGATTTAAAACATATCAAATGACTCAGGATAATTGCATCAATATATATATGAACTATTTATAGTAAATACGAAGGTCAAGTTGAATCACTTGCCTTGAGAAAGGCTGGTCTGGTCTGACTGGTAGGAGCAACTGGAGCTTCACTCGATCTTTATGGCAAGTTTTCCCTCGTCTCGAGATCCTACATAATAATAATAATCCTCATTATAATATATTCTTACCATCTTAACCTATTTACAACTTGAAATTAAACATCGATGGCACTTAGGCCTATATGCACTTAATTTTATATTCACTTTTAAATTACAAAAGTACACACATAGCCACATATATCATATATTAACACCAAATAACACCATATATACCATAATGTAACACTAGGCTTGGATGATCTCGACTCACCACTTAAGTCACTTGGTCGCTAAACTAGACAAGGTCTTCTAATTTTGGATTCCTAACTCGATGTGCCTTTCCTAAATTATCCAAAACCTATTGACCCTCACTTGTGCCTTTAGCTCTACTGACCTTATACCATCTTACAACTATGGTGGTCGACCTAATACTCACTTCTAAGTGTTCTAAAACTATGTGATAAGTGAAAGCGCTCACTGGTGCAAATTTCAGAATGACAACTATAGTTTCTTGAGTGCATTAGGCACTCTTAAACTACAAGTTTTCCTTCAAAACTTTTACACAAGACTCTCCTGACCTAAGGGCATCTCACAAACTTGATGTGGCTCAAGGGCATGGCTTGGGCCTTCTTGGGCCTAAGCTAAAAGTCCAAGGTTCCACCGTTTTTCTGGGCAGAAAACGCCCTGACTTGAATTAACTTGTGACACATGGTTCTAACTCATATCCTATGAAATATGGTTGTAAAAACTTCTCTGACACTCCCTCTAACTAAGGCCCAATAGGGCCTAATGAGGGCCTACCCATGACATGGTCAAATCTTCCTATTTCTAAGTTGCAACAAAACTGTCCCCTGCTGGACAGATTTTGTTATTCTACTTGTGCACCTAACCAAAAGACATGCAAACCTCCAACCAACTCCTAAAACCTTTTATATACTCCCAATACTAACTTCTGGTAGCTTGGGGCTCAAAGTGCACATTAATGACATGGTCAAAACTTACTCTAAACCTCAGGGTGCTAAACTGATTTTTCTGCAGAAACTATAACTCTCATTTCTCCAAGGTTTTGACTTGACAAACTCAACTACCAACATCCCAATACTTAAACCAAGACTTATACATGGTATTATACTGAAATAACTCCCTTATTCTCAAAATAACCTTGGTGAGATCATCCTTACCTAATGTACAATTATGGCAAAACAAAAGAGATCAAATTTCTCAACTCACCAATCATTAAGTTTTTGAAACCACAAGATATGCATTTTATAAAAGAGAACCACGAATTATTACCATGCAACAAGAAGCATAAATCAATATTAACACATTATTCCTACTGAAATTAAGGCTCACTAATAAAATCTTTCCAAATGATCAAAATCTTACAACATTCTAAGAGAAATCCACATGCATGCATGCCTCCGGGTTTTTCAATCCAAAACAACACATTTTCGACATATGTTCTATCATAAAATTGACATGCAAGCCTAGCATAAGATATACCTAGATGATCACTTAGCATGCAAGGAGTTTTATCACACTTTCACCACAAAATTCAAGTCATTATCACATAAATATGCAAAAATTGAACAAAATAACAAGAATGATCTCAAGGACCATTCATTCGGCTCCCATATGGTCATGGCCGAATGAAATGGATGGGAATGGCCATTTAATCATCAAGAGTTTCCTTCTCAAGACTTGGCACTTATCTATTCCTTGTAGTCCTCTAAAAAACAACCCTAAACTCACAAGAATCAAGGTTGTATTTTGAGTTTCACTAAAACTTTTACATGCAACCTTTAAACTTAAACTTTCTACTCAAAACTCTTTGAAATATGAGTGATCATGGTATGGGAAGTAACATTTACTTGTGTAAAGAGTGGAAGCTTGGTTGAGGATTGAAGAAAAAAAATGGGGAGGGGGTTTCGGCTTTTAGCCGAGAGTGAGAGGGGAGAGTCGAGAGGAGGGAGAAGGGAGGGAGGAGAGAGTGAGGTGTGGGTGGATTATGAGAATGATCATGACATTTGCTTGTTTTTATGGTATTTGATTTGACAAAATTTGAGTGGAAAGGAGAATTGACAAGTCTATCCCTCCACTTATACTTGGTGCATTTTGCATGCAAAGGTGAAGAAGGAAATTGGCTAGAGAAATAAGAGTTAGTGGGGTTGGAATTGTCCTCTTTGTCCTTGAAAAGAATGAGAGGGTGGTTTGCATGCAAGGGCTTTCTTGTAATTTGCTAAATATGACAACTAAAATTTATAATGATTTATTTTTATAAAATAAAACACAAGTTCAAAAATTATAAAATTTATACCATAAAATAACTTGGATTTTTAGAGACTTTATAAAAATCATTTTCAAAATTTGTGAACAAAATACCTTTTAAAAGAAAATTTTTCCAAGGCTTAGAATATTCCTTATAAATCAAAAATAAAGAAATTAAATAAACTCTTGCTTTGAAAAATCATATACTACATAAAGCAAATTTATAATGCAGAAATTTGCACTCACACAAACGTATAATCATTGAATATATTTTCTTTCGGCTTTAATATTATACCAAATCCACAAATAATATTACACGAAGATACTGGTCATAACAATAAATTAAGAGAAACTTGATGATAACAAAACATCCTAAAGATACAAATTGAAAGGTAGTAGATAAAACTGATAAGTGCTACATAATTCACTGAAAATTGAACAAAGCAAAGTGTACAAAAAATTGCTCACAATCATTATCAAGGTGTTCCTCTAGTCTGAGCAGATAAATATATTTCCTTGATTGTCTGGATGTCTTCCCAAGCCTCATGTTGTTCTCTTCTATCTGATCTTGGAGTTGTCTGTGGAATTCAAGTTCATCAGCTTCAGATAAATCAAACATTTCTTGCATTTCCAAAACAGTCTCATTGCTAGAGATACTCAGTTGGTCATTCAGTCTGAAGAATCTTCTAACTCCCTTATCATCCATGAATTCCATCAACCAATAAGGCCTCAAATGCACTCTCTTTCTTGTGAAGGGAATAGACAGAGTTTTTGGAAGTGCATCTTTGGCTCTATTACTCCTTAGCTCCTCAATTTTCTTTAGAATTATTCTCCTTATAGTCACATATAATCCAAAGTTCTTCTTGAAGGATAAATAGACCTTTATCAGTACAGATTGGCTTTCTTGAAGAATCATGTAAGTGGCCATATGATCTCTTTCCCTGCCTTGTACTTGAACACTAGCCTTTCAGGAAGATGTCTATAGGCATCAATCCCTCCTACTTCTTCTAGTTCTTCCAAGTAGAGGTTAATTTCAGAGAACTCCTTGATATCACAGATGTATAAAAGATCCTCCTTATTGACTGTGGGTTGAGATTTGGTTAGGGTCTTGGATCTAAGAGTCACAGGCTTCACTTTCTTGATTGCTCTAGTCTTTGTTTTCTTTGGCTTGTTGAAGATTGGAAAGTTTAGTTCAGGAATTGGAAAACTATCCCAGTCTATTGGCTCATCCTTTGGAATTATGGGCTCACCATGAATATTCCTTGTTGGATCCACCACCTTGAATTCTTCAAATACCACTGAGGGTTTTGATGTCTGAGTTGAAGTTGTATACTTTTTGGGAATGTAGTCTTCAATTTCCTCATCACTGAAGTCCAATTTTGTTTTGGAGGGGAACTTGTATCTGAATCTTCTTTTCTGTTGTGGTTCCTGTTGCATTTTCTGATCCTGAGGTTCAGCAATCATAGATGGTTGTTCAGAAATCTCAGTTGTAGTCTTCACAACTTGAAGTTTGGCCAAGATAGCAGCTTTCTCCTTCTTTTGTTTGAGCTTCTTAGCATCTAGGGTAGCTTGCTTCTTTTCTTGCCTGATTCTTTCCTTCTCTTCCTTTTAGGCTTCTACAAACTGAGGGTGTCCAGCCACCACACAGATTTCCTTACCATTTCTGTAGATCTTAGCAATCCTTCTTGTTAGTGCTGAATCAGCTGGATCTTTGAAAAATGCAATTGACCTAGCCAACAGCTTCTTCTCATCTGGCCTAGGTGTTTGATACACAATATCCATAGGATTTTTGTCTGAAAACTTTGAGTACCTTTGGAGACTTTATACAAGATGTTTGACCCTTTTTCAGATAATTCAAACTCATCTCATTCATAGAAATCTGCTTGACTTTAGAGTGATGTTTAAAGATTTTATCTGATTTCTGAATTGGCTCAAATTTCTGTTGAATTTCTGCATCTATTTTCCTCCATTTTTCTTTTAGTTCCTTCTCAGCTGCTGCTACATCAATCTTTAGCAGTTTGTCATTTGATTCTAGTTTTGATGCTGCCAGATTGATGATGTCAATGTTGTCCATGGCTTGTGGCTTAGTGAAAGCAATTGTTGGCACAATTACTTTGCTGACTTGAATGTTGAGTTGTTTCTCCCCTCACTTGATGAGCCTTTCTCCTCCTTTTCGTTAGCATCAAGTTGTTGAGTGGAAGGGTGTTGAGCAGCCACCTATTGTTGAAGCAGAGCTATTAGGAATATGTTGTATACTTGATGATAAGCTAAACAAAACACCTTATTATATTTAACTTAGTGAATTTAGTAGCACCCGACGGATGATCAATTATAGTCTCGACGGATGATTCAATATAGTCCCGACGGATGACTAATTGATATCCACCGGGTGAGTAGCTTATGTAACAATAAGTACTATAGCACATTTCTGCAAACAACTTTGTATAGATTCTGTAGTAGCTTATGAATCATGTAGACTACTAGTAGATGTGTAGAATAGGTTGATTAAATGTAAATATAGGATGTCTTGTAATTCTGCACAAATGAAATGGAGTCAAGTGATAAATGACTACCCGGCAGATGGTCAACAAAGCTACCCGACGGATGATCAACAAGGCTACCCAATGGATAACAAACATGTACCCGACGGATGATTAATTCAAATATCTGTTAACAGTGACAACACAGTCAGATGCGTCGAGTGTTTGCAAAAGGAATGTGGCAGCCGATTTAGCAGGGTTTCGAGAACAAAGAAGCATTACCATTTCCATGCAAGTTATGAAGATTTTCAAAGATGCTGGAATAGAGTAGTGAAGCAGCATGAAACTAGACTTGATAGGTTTTGTTTTATTATCCTATCTTATTATCATGCAAACTTGGTGATATATAAACCAAGTGTAGCTAGTAGAACAAACTAAATAAGCAAACACATTTTTAGCAGAGAAATATTTGTAAGTTGTATTCTGTTGAATTTCTTTGTAGTTTGTTTATTCACTTGTAAAGCAGTTGTGAGCTATTCAAGCTTCACAGGGTTCTCTTGATATATATATATATATATATATATATATATATATTATATATTTATATATATCCGGTGGATACATTCAAATCCACTAGAAAGTTTTAAAGACCTGAGTTTTTATTACTTTATGTTTGAATTACTTAACTCTGTATTCCGCACTTTGCAAATCAAACAGTTAGATATAAATTGAGTTAGAACCATTTTTCATAAATCTCAAAAAGAAGCCAGAATTACATTCAACCCCCCTTCTGTAATTCTTGTTATATTGTTAGGGAATAATGATTGGTATTAGAGCAAGCTCTTGAAGTAAAAAGAGTTTAAAGATCACAACAAACAGCAAGATGAACAAGAAGGATGTTGGAGTGAAAATTCCATTTCTGGAAAAAGACAATTATCACCACCGGAAGGTGAAGATGCACCTACATCTTCTTTCTCCAGATGAGGCCTATGTGGATTGCATAGAGAGAGGTCCTCATGTGCCAATAAGAGCTGCAACAGGCAATAAACCATCTATTCCCAAGCCTAGGCATGAATGGTCAGATCCTGATATTGAGCAAGTCGGGAAAGACAAGAAGGCCATGAATATATTATTCAATGGAGTTTATGGTGATATGTTTGATAACATCATTAATTGCAAAACAACCAAGGAAGTTTGGGACATAATTCATATTATTTGTGATGGTACTGAGCAAGTAAGGGAGAATAAGATGCGGCTTCTAATTCAGGAATATGAGCACTTCCATTGTGAAGATAGTGAGTCTCTCACTGACATTTTTAGTAGGTTTCAAAAACTAATAAACGCTCTGAAGTTGCATGGAAGTGTCTATCAGACAAAAGACTCCAATCTCAAGTTCCTTAGATCTCTTCCAAAGGAATGAAAACCAATGACAGTCTCATTGAGAAACTCTCAAGATTTTAAGGAGTTTACTTTGGAGAGACTATATGGCATCCTGAAAACTTATGAGCTTGAAATAGAGCAAGATGAGAGGATGGAGAAAGGAAAAAAGAAAGGAGGGTCCATAGCACTGGTTGCTGAGTTGGAAAAGGAGAAGGAAGTGAAGGTAGAATCTGTTGAGTCTACTACAAAGGTCTGTGAAAACAAGGGCAAGAGGTTGGTAGTTGAAAATGAAGATTCTTTGAGCCAAGATGATATTGATGATATTGATGAACATCTTACATTCCTATCCAGAAGATTTTCCAGGCTCAAGTTCAAGAAGAACTTTGGAGCAGCTAAGCCAAATAGAAACATGGTGGATAATTCAAAAGCCAAATGTTTCAAATGTGGCTTGGCAAGGCATTTTTCCAGTGAGTGTAGAAAGTCAGATTCCAGCAAGAAGAAGTTTGAGCCTGTGGATTATAAATAGAAGTATTTTGAGTTGCTCAAACAAAAGGAAAGGGCTTTTATTACACAAGAAAATGACTAGGCAGCAGACGATTTGGAAGAGGATGAAGATGTCAACTATGTAAATCTAGCCCTAATGTCCAAATCTGATAAAACAGAAACAAGTTCTTCAAGTAATCAGGTAATCACCACTAACCTAGCACATTTATCTAAAGCTGGGTGTAATGATGCAATTAATGACATGTCTACTGAATTATATCATTTGCGTGTTATACTTAAGTCTCTCACTAAGGAAAATGCTAAAATCAAAGAAAATAATCTATTTTTAAGTGAGAGGAATAATGTGCTAGAGTCTCAGTTTATTGATTTTGAGAAATTGAGAATAGAATGTAAGATTGCTAAGGAGGAATTAACTGAGTCCTTGAAGAAAGAAGAGATTTTGAAGAAGCAACTTGAACGAGAACAGGAGGTGATTAAGGCATGGAAATCATCTAGAGATGTTCATGCTCAAATCACCAAAGTTCAAGGTATTGAGTCCTTTTGTGACGCAGCCTGGAAAAAGAGTAAGGAGAAGCTGGAATCCAATTTGGTTGAAGGATTGCTAACAGATGTGGACTCGACGGATGATGAGAGTCATCCGTCGGATAATCAAAAGGATTATCCGTCGAGTGACACAAATTCTCATCCGTCGGCTGTGAGCAAACCTGTGAGCAAAGCCAAACTTGCTAAGTTAAATGAAAAATGTGGATCAGTTTCCAAAAACTTTGTTCCAGGAGAATCAAGTCAAGTGAAGAAGGAGAAGAAAGTGAATGTTGGTCATCCTTCCATCAAGCAATTGAATGATAGATTAGAAAAGATTGAGGTTAAAACAGAAACTAAAAAGAAAAACAATAGAAATGGGAAAGTAGGGATTAACAAACATAACAACTACACACCTGATAAGTATGCTCCCAGAAAAATCTGTGTTAAGTGTGGTAGTGTTAATAATGTGTCTGTTAATTACAAACTTGCCATGCCTACTCCTGTATCTACACCATCTCCTTTTCCCAACATGAATGATGCCTTCTATGCCTATGAATGCTATGTCTACACATAATATGAATGCACAATTTTCTAATATGCTATTATCACCTAATCCTTACTATGCTGCATTTAGTATGCCTCAAATGCCATTTAGTATGCCTTACTAGAATAACATGTTTACAAACAGCATGCCTTTTCCTATTAATCAAAATGTGTATGATAATTCTGTTTTAATGAACGGTTTCAAAGGTTCAACTCAGATAACTAAGGATGAATCTGATATCCCCAAGTCAAATGAGATCAAACCTAAGAAACAAAAGAAGAAAGCTAACAAGGCAGGACCCAAGGAAACTTGGGTACCAAAATCAACTTGATTTGGTTTTGATGTATGCAGGGAAACATAAAGAATCGTCGGTACCTGGATAGTGGTTGTTCAAGACACATGACTAGAGATTCTACCCTGCTCATAGAGTTCAAGGAGAGAGCTTTCCCAAGTATTACTTTTGGAGATGTTAACAAGGGTTCTACTGTGGGATACGACTTGATTTCTAAAGACAATGTCATCATTGAGGAGGTTGCCTTAGTGGATGGTCTCAAGCACAATTTGTTGAGTATCAACCAGTTTTGTGATAAAGGCAATTCAGTAACCTTCAATTCAGAAGCCTGTGTTGTGACAAACAAAAGGAGCAACAAAGTGGTTCTCAATGGAGTGAGAAAAGGAAATGTGTACCTAGCTGACTTCAACTCATCAAATGCAGAATCTCTCACTTTTATCTTCTCAGTAAAGCAAGTCAAGATGAAAGTTGGCTGTGGCATAAGAAGCTGTCCCATCTAAACTTTAAGACCATGAATGAGCTTGTCAAGAAAGAACTGGTTAGAGGCATTCATCAAGTGGAGTTTTTTAAGGATGGACTGTGTGATGCCTGCCAAAAAGGGAAGCAGATCAAAGCATCATTCAGAAATAAGCTTGATTCAACAATTGAAGAACCTTTACAATTGATACACATGGATCTATTTGGACTAGTCAATGTGTTGTCCATCTCAAGGAAAATATTTTGCCTAGTAATTGTAGATGATTTCTCAAAGTTCTCTTGGACATAATTCCTAAAGTCTAAAGATGAGGCTAGTGAAATCATCATCAATCACATAAGGCAAGTCAACAAACATCCTGATTTCAAAATTAGAAGAATCAGGAGTGACAATGGAACTGAGTTCAAGAATTCTGTTATAAGAGCATTTTGTGAAGAGAATGGGATTATGCATGAGTTTTCAGCAGTAAGAACTCCTCAACAAAATGGAGTAGTGGAAAGAAAGAACAAATCACTTATTGAAGCTGCAAGGACAATGCTTGAAGAATCAAAGTTACCAACATAATCCTGGGCTGAAGCTGTTAATACTGCATGCTACACTCAGAATATTTCTTTGGTTAATCAAGAAAAGTGTATGACAACCTACCAATTATTCAAGAACAAGAAGCCAACTCTAAATTTTCTTCATGTCCTTGGCTGGAAATGTTATATCTTGAGAAATCAAACTGATCATCATGGGAAGTTTGATGCTAAAGCAGATGAAGGAATTTTTGTTGGATATGCTATGGGAAAAGCATATAGAGTCTACAATCTAAGAACCACCATTGTTATGGAATCAATACATGCTGTGTTTGATGATAAAAAGATTGAAGGACTGCAAATTGAAGATTCTCATGACAGCCTCAAATTTGATAGTGTGGAGATGGTTAGTGATGACAGTGATGATGAAAGTGATCAGGAAATAATGTTAAAGGATAATGCATAAAAATCTACTACCAATGAAGCATAAAATTCAACATCTGTTGAGTTACAAAATGCTTCATCCGTAGGGAGACAATCAGCTTCATCCGTCAGAACTCAAAATGCACCATCCGTCGGGTCATCAAAAGAAGCTGAAAGTCAGAATATATCACTTACAGAAAGTTCCCCTTTCTCAAATCAAAGATCCATAAACTCGGGGGGAGTTTCTAACAATCAAAACTCAGTTACACATCAAGAGAACAATGAGGCCTCTTCATCTAGAGCTAAACTACCTCAACAAAGAAAATGGACAAAAGATCACCCCTTTGAGCTCATCATTGGTGATGTATCTTCTAGAGTTCAAACAAGGAGAGCAACTCAAGAGGAATATCTATATAGCAGCTTCCTATCTAAGGAAGAACCAAAGAAGGTAGAAGAAGCTTTGTTGGATCCTGATTGGATTTTAGCTATGCAGGAGGAGCTAAACCAATTTAAAAGGAATAAAGTATGGAAGCTGGTACCCAAGCCTAAAGGAAAGAATCCAATTGACACCAAATGGGTATTCAGAAACAAGATGGATGAAAATGGCATACTGGTCAATAACAAAGCTAGATTGGTTGCAAAGGGCTATTGTCAAGAAGAAGGAATAGATTTTGATGAAACTTTTGCTCCTGTTGCTAAACTTGAAGACATCAGAATTTTCTTAGCCTATGCAGCCCATGCCAATTTCAAGGTCTATCAAATGGATGTCAAGAGTGCTTTTCTGTATGGAGATTTGGAGGAGGAAGTCTATGTCAGTCAACCTCCTGGTTTTGAAGATCCAAATTTCCCAAATCATGTCTACTATCTTTTAAAAGCACTCTATGGACCGAAGCAAGCACCTACAGCCTGGTATGACACTTTATTAAAGTTCCTTTTGGAAAATCACTACACAAGAGGTTCTAAAATAGACGGAACAGTACAACAGGAACCTGTCAATTTCTAGGAAACAAGCTTGTGTCCTGGTTCAGTAAAAAGTAAAATTCAGTTTCTACTTCTACAGCTGAAGCTGAATATATTGCTGCTGGTAGTTGCTGTGCACAGATTTTGTGGATGAAAAACCAATTGTTGGACTATGGTCTACAAGTGGATAGGATTCCTATTTTCTGTGATAACACAAGTGCAATTGCCATCACTGAAAATCCAGTACAGCATTCAAGAACAAAGCACATAGACATCAAGTACCACTTTATAAGGGAACATGTGATGAATGGTATTGTGGAACTGCAATTTATTCCAAGTGAAAAATAGCTTGCAGATATATTTACCAAGCCACTGGACGAATCCACCTTTTCAAGGTTCGTAAGTGAATTAGGTCTGCTAAATTTTTCTTGAATCATTTCAGATATTTTGCAAGTTGTTATGTAGCCATAAATTTAATTAATTTTTCTGTTTTGGATGAAATTTTGGCTAAGTCAAAATTTACATCCCGACGGATGATCATTTTCCATCGAGTTTGATCATCCGCCGGAATATAATTTGTCAATAGAATCAATTATTTTCCTGGAATATTTTATAACTCGACGGATAACTGATTTATCCTCATCCGTCGAATTGTCTCAATCCTAGCCATTAATTCCCTGAACATTATCCATCGAGTATACTTACAGCTTGTAAGCATGACACGACGGATAAGAGACAGAATGTTTACAGTTTAATTATTTTTAAACGGCTATTTTGGGTAATTTTTATTGGTTACTTTATTTTACTTTATTATTTTTGTCAGTTAATTTCTGAGATAGTATAAAAGCAAATTCACTTTTATCCATTTCTTTTATTATTCTCAAAATTCAATTGCTCTAATTTCTTTATTCTCAAAAGCAAACTCTCTCTCTGCAAATACCAAATCTCGAACAATGGCACTTGTAGTGAAAATCATGTCCCAATTTTTGGAATTTTTGAAACCCTTATGAATACTGTTTTGCTGATTATGCTGAATAAGAAAACTTTTCATGCCACACTATGTAAGGGTTCTTTTATTGATCTTCTGGGATATTATTAGTACTCTATGTGGTATATAAGTGTATGTAAAGATCGTCAGAATCCAAATCCGAACACTTTGATTTTTCCCGAAAATCCATCAGATACCGAAAGAATTGAGTATAAGGTAACAGGATAAAAAGGATTTAAATTCAAGGATTATAAGAGAGGATCATAAAAGGAATATAATGTATTGAGAAAGGTTAAGGAAACCCAAGTAATAAGATCCCGGGTATGATCCCTCAAACGATAAACGAAAATGAAAGTTAAGCGAACCGTATAACAGATCAGCGGTCATTAGCCAAGTAATTAGAAGCTAATCAAAGAGGTTAGTGGGGATGATGTCATCAAACCAATAAGAAGAGGACAAAGGTGGGAGGGTGACATCACTTGGTGACATAAGCATGACCAAAGCAAGTGTGTTGTTGGTTGAATTAGAACCACACAAAAGTTACCATGGTAAAAGGTAATAAAACAAAACAAAACAAATCAAAATCAACCAAACAACAAATCATTTCACCAAAACACAAAGTTATTTCACCATTCTTCATCTTTGCTCTCGGATTTCAAGGAAAAAGCAAGGAAGAAAAATCCAAAGTCCAAGCTCCACTCAAGCATAAATTCCATGGTTTGTTTTATGGATTCTACATTTCATAACTTAGCTTGGGTATGATTTTAAGCTCTTGATTCAAATGGATTCATAGCTAATTAATTCACCAAAGATTAGGGTGAATAGTGTTTTCAAATTTTAACTTTGTGTTTCTTGATTTCATTTGCAAGATCAAGGTTATATAAGGATAGATAAAGGTTCTTTGAGGCTCCCTAGTAACTTTCCACCCTCCAAGAAAGGTATAAATCTTCACACCCTTTAGTAATAAGTTTGAATGTTGAAGTTTGGAGATGGTTTGGATGGATGAGTAGTAATTTGAATGATAAGCATGATTCGAGCTTAATTGTTAAGTAGTTTAGTAGAATTTAGAGGTGTTATAATATATGATTGGATTGAGATCCTTGAGCTTATTATGACTGGAATCAGTAGCATTGATGTGTATCTTGAGTTGTTGTTGATTGTGAGTTGATTATGAGATGATTTGGAGTGGTTTAAATTTGGGTAATCGAGTAAACATAGTCGTTGTAATGTCCGATTTACTTTAGACTATTTTTGTTCTTAACATTAGGACCCGTGAACTCACTGCTAGGTTTTGACCATTGCCATGATTATATAGTTCATGTTACGAGCTTCGTTTTGATATGTAGTTCATTTGATTCCGATGTACGGTTTAGGAGAAACCACCATTTTAAGTAACGGCGTTTCGCGAACAAACACTTTGAAACATAGGTTAAAGTCCTAAATGGACTAATTGGAGTACGAAACATTTATGTAAAGTGTATTAGGCAGTTGATAAGGCACTCGCAAAAGAATCGCCTCAAAACCCTTAATGGTTAATTTATTAAAAATGGTGGAGCCGAGGGTACTCGAGCGACTTAAGAGAATCAGTAAGCGCAAAACGAGCGTTAGAGTCTAAATTGGTTAAAGTATAGATTTATAAGCGACTTTGGTTTAATTCCAACTTATATGTTGTTTATAGGTTACCAGAATCGTCCCAAGCCAATTGTAACCCCCAGTCGCTCAGGCAAGTTTTCTACCCGTTATACTGTTGTTGTGATGTATACATTTGTACATGCATTATCTTGTGATAGATGCATAATGGTTATTTAGCAAATTCTTGCAATATATTGTAGCATGTGATATGGTATATATGCATGCCTGTTTCGTATTCTTGATACATATATATGCTGATACAATTGATAATACCTATGCTAGAGATAAGCGGTAATTTGCATATACCCTTAGTATAGGGGACCTAAAGGTGAACATTTTTTCTAAAACCGGGAGTCGAGGCTCCCGAGTATAATATATATATATTTATATATATATATATGAATAGTTTTCAAAACTATGAATCGAATAAAGTTTATTCGATAACTTTATTTTAGTATTGAATATTATTTTGAATATTCATTCCAGGGCTTATGATCCCGTTTATTTTATTATTGAATATAATTTTGAATATTCATTCGAGGACATATGACTCCGCTTAATTTATTAATGAATATTATTTTGAATATTCATTTGAGGACTTTTGACTCCGATTATTTACTAATTATTATTCGTAATTTTATTAAAGAATAATGTGTCGATAATCAAACTCACTTTTGATTATTCAAATAAAGATAGTACTTTCGTATAAGTATATCTTTGGTTATTTAATATTCATTGCAAGTATAAGTTTTAAAACTTCTACTTCAATTATTTTTATAAAGATTATTCTTTATGGGAATATTATTAGATATTCAGATATTTTCTAATATATTGGGACTGATTTATTTCATTAAATCAGCATTACTCCAAACACTCTTTAAAGTGTTTTCGAGTCTTCAAAATGATTTTTAAAGGTTAGGGCGGATCCCAAAACTCATTTTTATATTTAAGATCTTCCTTTTAAAGGGGATTTAAATATTCGCTCAAAACCTGAGGGATCCGGCTCTGTGGTGTAGTTTATATTCGCAACAAGGTTGCTGTTTTGATAAAAGAGTTTTTGATTACTTACCCAACACTCGGGAAGTAAAATTCTTGGAACAAGTTAATCCATTAACAGGCATCACCTGGGAAATATTGGTGAGTTTTCCTTTCCAACTAGATACGACTTCTTGGTGGAGCCGTATCAACAAGTTTCTACTTGGGGAAAGTGGGGACGAGCTTTACGTTTCAGAATCATGGATTTCATCCGAACTAGGAGTGGCGTAAGTGGTCGAGTGGCGCCGGCCCAGCCTAATTATATTGGCCCAAATGGCCTGGAAGTTCTGCTAAGACGGTCCATTCCTTAGGAGTCCAGTGTTCGGTTGACAAGTAAATCCGACAGGTTCTCCTCTACATGTAGAAAATGGTGGGGTTGTACTACTGCGAGTGATCATCGTAAGTGGTCTTCCTGGCGCAACAAACTCCCGTAATGAGTTCATCATCCAATTGGATATTTCTGCAACACTACCCAGAGCACTTCGATAGAAAGGCTACGGTTGGGCGATTGTTGAGTGTTGGCAGGGTAAAGTTCTCAAAATGATGTTTGCATCAAATGAAGTATCTCATAACTTCATTTTATTTTGATGATATTTTAAAGATTGATTATATACAAGTTTTGTCTTGTAGCTTAATCTATGGGATGAACTCTTTATACATTGAACGGTGGTAGTTCAAGTAGTATTCGGAAAAGATATAAGTATATTGGAGTATCTTGTAACTTCATCTTTTAAACTTATATCTAGTTAATGATTGTCTTATGAATGACAAAGGTTTCAGAAAAACGTTGAGACAAGGTTAGATATATGAGATCACCTTGCAACGATATTTTTATAAAGTTATAAACTGGAACTCTGTGGATGTTATACATGTCAGAGGATTTCAAATATTGTGAAAAGTATATATATATATATATTGAATATTTTGCGACTTGGTCGCGATAAGATACCAGCTTGGTTCATTTCTTCTTGACCAAGACTTTCATGAGTACTATGAGAATGCTCATATATTGTTAATCATTATACATATTATTTTGGTGGGCTTGTTGCTCACCCTTGCTTTCTTCTTTCATCACACAACAACAGATAGAAAAGATGAACAGGACCAAGCTCCCGATTCGCAAGCGGTTAGGAAACGTTCCGCAGTTTCCTGTAGGCGTTGATGTCGTTATAGCCGAGGTAGGATCTACCAATAGGCTAGGCTTTCAACTTCTGATGTACCAGATTTATGTATATTTATGAATTGTAATAATGGCAAAGAAATGTAAATTTATTCAGAAACCCTTTTGAGGTGTAATGGCTTATAATTGTGGAATAAAACGACTTGTGTTATTTTTGGTATTCATCTCTGAGACTAAAACTTGTGGTGTGTGTGTGTATATTGTGGGGTCACAGTACGTAGTAGTTCGTTATTTATTAAGTAAGGGTTATTAAGGGAAATAGAACTCGTGACAACCCGGATCCCCGACCCTAGATTTGGGGGTGTTACAGAAATGGTATCAGAGCCGAGCGTTATAAACCTCAGAGATGATGTGACGTGAAGATAATAAGTTCACAAAGATAATAAGAACTCTTTCCAAGTTCATAGTCGGGCTACCTAACGTAGTACTGACAGTTAAAACCCCTACGGGAACCCTTATAAATATCGTGATAGTAACATAGTTCTTTCTCGTATAGGGCAGCGGGGCACCGAACCTTGAGGTTCAGGAGCATCAACATGAGGATGTTTTATTACATGTTGGAGATCAAATTGTGAATCCGATAGAGTACCCTAACGAGGGAACAGATGAGATTCATATTGAGAATGTTACGGTTGAGGATGTTATCCCAGAAGGGATTGTTGCTAAGGAGGATCTCGTGGAGGATCCTGGCGAGAATGAAGAGAGGACCGCTGAGGAATTGATGACCGTAGTCAGGGCGACTACCTGAGCAAGAATGGCCGCGAGGGTGGTACTAGAGGATGAAGAGTTACCAAGGGCACAAAGGTTAATGAGGGCAGGAGGAGTGGGGCCTTCCATGACACCAATTACACCAGTATCAGACCCTCTTCCAGAGGTTCCGGAAGACATCAATGAGGTTCCACCAATTCCTGTTCCCTCCCCTGTTCAGAGCCCAGCACCTACTGAGGAAATGCCACCTTTATCTCCTGCACCATTGTCACCTGATACCGTGCTTGGTTATCCATTTGGATCTCCTGGGTCTGCACCACCTGCACCCCATGGACTGCTAGATGCTACCACTCAGGCTTCTCTTATTGCCGATTATTACATGACTTTGGGTGGCCTGTCTGAGGCCCGTAATGTTAGGAGTGATCTGTTGGGTCGACTTACTGCACCGAGGATTGAGGGCGGAGTACTTCCGGCAGGATTAACGTATAGCATGGAAAGGATTGAGGCTACCACCCGTGTTACAGTTAGAGGCCATCTTGAGGGTCAGATTGATCCAGCTCTACTTGCAACTATCCTAGACCTCATCACCGCTTTAATGGAGCAGGTTAGGGATGTCGTGCGTGCCCGCATTTCTTGATCCATGGTAGTATGCAGGGCCAAAGCGATCAGACAAGGGTTTCATGTAGCACCGCTTTTGGAGGATTAGCCTAAGTTATGAATGATTAGTTTTAATGACGAGATGATTATCTATGGTAGTACTTTTGGGATAGAAGCGATCAGATCAAATGATGTAATTATCTTTAATGTGTTCAGTAGTTGTACCCTCGAACAAATGGTTGTGTATATATTCGTTAATTTCAGTTCAGATCAGTTTGTTTATGCTAAGTTCATATTGTTAATTGCACTATTAACACTTAAGAGAGTTTCATGATGTTTATAAAACTTGGGAATTCATAATTTGCAATCATGTAAGGACAGAACGAGGGAAAGACTTAAGCAAAGTAAAAGACAAATATCCAGAGATTCTCAATTTTTTTTTCCGAGCATTATGCCCCCATGAGGAATAAGATTAGGGGCAAACCTTGAATGTGATAATTAGGGAGGTCGTAATTAAGATATAAGGAACCCAGAATATAATGAAGTGGAAAATGAGGATTCTAAATTAAAAGATGACCCCAATTATGGGGAGTATGAAGAATTATTTAGACTGAGAAAGCAGAAGTCGAGCAAGATAGGAAGAACCAAGATGGTACCCCTATTAGGAAATCCATGGACCTGCCTAAAACAAAACTTATACTTTTACCCCTAACCACCACCTTGAGGAAACAATGCGGTAAGAAATTCTTTCATGACTTTAAGTCGCTAAGCTCTCAGAGTTCCAAGGAACAGGTTGACCCAGTCGAGGCAAGAGCCTGACTAAAGGAAATATAAGAATCATTTGAGATAATAAATGATTGACGAATCACAAAAGACTGTTTTTGTCACTTACCCTCCTAAGAGAGAGGCCACCCACTGGTGAAAGACCAAGGAAGGCACGAAGCAAGAGATTATAATAAACTGATTTGAGTTCAGTCAATTGTTTTCAGGAAAGTACTTCCCAAGGTTATGGAGATAGTGTAAAAGCTTTAGAGCCAGAACAAAGGCAGAAGAGTATGATGAATTATGAATCTAAGTGGTAAAAGTTGTCAAGATTCGTTCTGAGGACACGAATCCAGAATGACGGGATGTTTGAAATCAATGCTTATGTTGGGTTGGTTCATGAAATAATGATAAGAGAAAGAAAAATAAAAAGAAACTGAAGTGGAAAGGAATATAAAGGCAATAGAGTTTGAGGAATGATAAGGAAGTTGGGTATGAGGAATCCCTAAAGACTCGTAGCAATAGAAATAGAAAAGTATGTAATCGTCAGGAGGGGGGTGATTCACCATGAGTTAAATTGATGGTTGAAGGCATAAGAGATACATATATTTTATCCCCTGTAAGTTGGGAGGATTCGAGGAAACCTTGAGATAGTTCGAAGGATAAATTATGAGACGCGGATAGACTGAGGAGACAAGGAAGTAAGAAATTAGGAAAATTGGATGAAGGAGGTGACCTTCAAGAATGTGAAGTGTAACACCGGTGGCTTAATACCCAGGAAGGGAGATACCAGGTATGAGAGATATCCCAACATTGAGATGACTGTTGAGATAAACAACAAAAGTAAATAAGGAATTATTAAGAAGAAGTTCACGTTGAACACGACCAATATCTTCCAGAACATCCTTGTTATCGTTACCAAATTAGGCAAGAAAAGCGGATAACCGTTGTTATCTTTTGGAGGCCATATTGATTGACCTCATTTTGAATACAGATGTTATTGTGAAATTAGGCATATACTATCGAGGTGGGAATGATTGAATAAGACACCCTTATCAGGGATATATGATTTGATTATCCATGGAAGGATGCATGTACCTTTTTAAAGGTGGAATTAAGGATAGAACATCGGTAACTTAAAATGAATCCTAGGGGAATGCATAAAGGTTAGCATTTCACCCTTAATAGGGATAGTATGAGTTTTGACAGTATGAATTGGAAATGATTAAGGTAATAACAACCTTTAAAGATCAGTAGAGAATTTTTTTTTCAGAAGTACATAGAAAATGGTTCTAGTATTAGTATATGGTATTTGATATGCCCTGTATCTAGGGAATATAGGAGGAACGATTCAAGGATAACTTTAGAGGTTTTACAAGGAGAAAGGTAATGTTCAAAATTCTCAAGAATAGAAATGTCGATAAAGGAAATATGACGTAATTATAATGATGCCAAGTGGGGCACATGTTAAACCACGAGAAAGTATGGATCGAACCAGTAAAGGTCGAAATTGTTCAGGGCAATTAGGACCTAAGATAAAAGATGTTCTAAGTATGATTGAGAGTCAGTCGTGACAGTGATTAACCTCTAAAGACTGAGGCAATAACTTATGGAAAAATGGTGATATTTTTTTACTCATCAGATTTTAAGGAAAACATCTTCACACAAGTAGTGATTGAAGTGAGGTAGAAAATTTAGTTGGAGGTGGTTAAAAGGACATTGATTGTAAGGAAATTTTACTATTAGGAAAGGCCAAAGAGGTGGACGACACTTTAAAGGTAAGAAGATAATTATAGGCGCTTGTGCCAAGGGAATACAGTGATGATGGTGAAAGCTGTGAAGGTTGTATTATGGGTTGGAAGATTGACATTCCTTCTGATTACTGTGCGATACCCAACTGTAATAGTAGTTTGGTAAAGGTTTAATTCGTATAATCGCCATGAACGAGCTATCTATCTTAGAAGGTACTATCTTGAGATAAGCCAGGACCATGTTGCGAAATGACTAAACGAACCTTTGAGATGCATGTCTCCCAATAAAGACATACGATTAAGAATGGTATTAACCTGCTATGGTTGCCTTCATTGAAACTCTTCTGCAATTTTATCTGCTCCATGTCATATGTACGTCAAGTTCAGGAGTGTTCTTCATGAATCATGAACGGTGATTATGTTACCTCCTTAGAAGAATTCGATACGAGATGTATGGACTCCGTATGGTTAGCTATTAAGACTTCATGGAAAATGATTGACTACAGTAGGTCAACGGTGGACCCTAGTAGTGCAGGAATGATTCTGCGGGTAATGAGCCGATTAATTACAACTGTGAGAGTTGTATTGGAATGGATGTTGAGATTAAGTACCACTAATCGGGTTGTGGTGATGTATAAGTTATCATTGATAAACTAATTAAGTAGATTATCTACTTATTGAATACTTATTCCTTCTTATCAATAGAGAGTCGTATTACTATACGAGGAAGGTTGCGGTGCAAGCATAGAATTCTAGTAACGATGATGTATAATATGAGATTCCAGATTCGATTTTCGATGTCGAGGGAGTTTCAAAGGTGATTGAGTATAAGCTCGAGGAAGAGCATGGGTCCATAGAATGATGGACGGCATAGCAAAAATATTTAAGCATGCGAAATGCGATGCGATAATACTTGATGTTGATATATATACACATATGTTTTGTTCTCCTATGAAAAACCTCTATAGTTCACAGGTAGATTCCAAGCCAGATATTTATGGCAATAAAGTTTTTACGTATATACAATTCTCTTCAGTTCGCTCTTTTCTCTTCTTTTCATTTCATGTAAGCTGAGAAGAACAACCTTTCCAGAAGGGGAGGTATTGCCGAATGACTATCTATCTGTGTGATAGAAGCCTAGTAGGATACCACATGTTGTTTAATTGCTTGTCAAGTACTAAAGGTTTTCCACTTTCTGTACTAACTATGCGATATAACAAGTGTTCATGATCATAGTGATCTCTCAATAAATTCTTTTACTTCTATAAAATTATTCAAACTTTGGAAAATAGAAACAGCTGAAAAAGGAGTAGTAAAGTTATGGTGGTATTAGGAATGGAAACACATCCGTGATACTAAGGTTGACGCGTGTATTAAAAAGGTTATAGAACGCTAACGAGCAAAAGTATAACCAGTATAATATTAGGAACGGAAGGTAGTAGCGATTACGAACTGGAAAAGAATGGGTATTGAGAAGCAAAAGCTCTAATGCTAAAAGCTATAATGAGAGTCTGTGCAATAGACTTGAAAGAATTTGGAATGATCACTTAACGCAGATTGAGTTTTCTCACGACAACAGATCATATGTCATTATCGAGATATCACCTTATGAGATCTTTGAGGGAAGACAATGTCGATCTCCCTTATGTTAGGATGAAGATTGTAGAGCGCAAGATGCTCGGACCCGCAGTAGTCCAAAGGATCAAGGATATAATACATCTAATCAGAGGACGGCTGGTAGTAGCCCAAGATGGACATAAGAAGTATGTTGATTTGACATGAAGGACAAAGAATAGGAAGTAGGGGACCTAGTGCTATTATAGGTATTCGCTTGGAAAGGATGGATGAGGTTCGGAAAGAAAGGAAAGCTAAGCCCACGAATTGTTGGACGCATAACGTGTTCCATGTATCAATGTCAAGGAAGTATAATTCGGATGCCAGACAAATAGGGGCATATGAGCGCATAGGCATGCAACCAGACATAACCTATATGGAGCAACCAGGAAGGGTTATAGATTGAAAAGGAACAAGTGGTTAGGAAAAGGGTTATCAAACTAGTCAGAGTTTGATGGTAGAACCACAATGTGGAAAAATTATGTAAGAGTTAGAAAGTGCAATGCTAAGAAAGTATCCCTACTCATTTTCTATCTGATTCCGGGACGGAATCCTTTTAAGGAGGGGAGACTGTAATAACTCCAATTTTTGGAATTTTTGAAACCCTTATGAATAGTGTAATATCCGGGATATATCGTGTAATTATTTTTGCTATTATATAATTATTATGTGTGTTCAGTATCTATTCTATGAGCTAATTGTTAAGTGTTATCTGTACTTGAATATTCAAAAATAATATTAATTGAGTATCTTAATTTTTATATGTCCAAAATAAAATATAGATAATTGTCATATCTTCCTAATTATTTTTATGTTGGTTTATGGATTTATAAGAATCATATGAAATTTTTGGAACCCGAAACTCTTTCAAGAACTCCTTCCTAACCTAATTGTAATATTCCGAGCATATTCCATGTTTCAATTTTTTCGATCCGGCTTACGGTTTGTCCTGCGCGGGTCCCGGTGCAACATTTTCGATACAATATTCGTTTCGGTAAATCAATAAAACCCGTATTTTCGATAAACGGGAGCTTTTTATTAAACTATCCCAATTATCACTTCGTAATACGTGTAACCAGGCGCTGAGACCAAGACTGCAGTACAAATTGTACTGATTTGGATAATTATCCCGAAAACCGATACCGTTTGGATCAGTTTTTACAAATAAACGTACCGTTTTATATCGGGAATGATCCAACGGGATACTAATTTTCCGTAATTATAAATAGCCTTTTACCGTATTTTATTTCGTATCAAAATCATTTACAGATAGTTAATTATATAATTTTCAGAGAAAAACCCTAATTTCTTAAAACGGTTCTAAGAATCAAACAGCAAAACGAAGGCGTTACCGATCTCTGTTTTCAAAGCTTGAGTAACCAAAACGAAGGATTTGAAGTGTTCTATCAGATTCTGAGCTTTGTTTCACTGCAGAAATCAAGGTTATTTTTCTAAAAATTTATTTATTTTCGAATTTATTTTATTAAAAATATGAATTTTTGTTTGGATGATTGTTTGTATGATTTGATGATTGCATGTTGTAGAGCTTGTTTTCCTGATGATTTTCATATGTCATACGTCTGATTTGGAGTTCAATAACATGTTCAAATTTGAGTTTGATTTTCGAATTTCAAAATTAGGGTTTATAACCCGTATGAATGTTCTTAATTGGAATTTGGTGGTTTCTTATTCTGTGATAGATTGATGTTGTGTTATAGTGGGTTGTGTTCTCTGTGAAATTTGCAATCTAGTCGTATAAGTTTCATGAACCGACGAGGTCTGTAGAGAAGAGAGTTGTGTTTTGAATTTTCCGATGTTCGCCGGAAACTGGAAAACTTCACGGCCAAATTCCGGCCAACTCAGGGATTGTTAGGTTGTTTTGATTGCATGATTGTATTCCTGGTAATTTGTAGATGTGATCTAGAGCTTGTGGTAAGGTGAGGAGGTCGGAATCGTGTTCTCCGGCGAACCCGACTGTTTTCCGGCGACGGGGTGTAAAATTGCAGTTTGGTCCCTGGACTTTTGGGGACGATACAGTTAGGTCCCTGAAGTTTCCAGACTTTGCAAATTTAGGATTCCTGTTTATAAAATGTTTAAAAATCATATTTCGTATTTATTTTTATAAAAATTCGTTTTACTTTTTGAAAATTCTAAAAATTATTATTTTAATTCTGAAAATTATTTTTAATTCACAGATAAATCTAAATTAATTAGTTAATTAATTTCAGTTAATTTATAATTGATTAATTGGTCAATTAATTTCTAAAATTAATTGATTAATTAATTTAATTAATTATTAATTGATTTTAATTAGTTATTTAATTAGATTTAATTATTTAAAAATGATTTAAAAATTCTGAAAAATAGTTTCGAGCTTTAAAATATTATTCTAAATTATTTCCAAGGCTCGATAATTATTCTAACATTATTTCGGAGCCAGAATAGGCCAACCGAACCCTGTTTATTAACCCGAAATTGATCCAACGACCCGTTTTAATTCCGAAAAATATTTTAAAAATCATTTTAAATACCAGAAAGCCTATTTATGACCCGAGACTTCTTTATAAATAATATATCATTGATTACGTGATGTATTATGTGCTACATGTGACTTGTTAATTGACTATCGGTCTATATATTCGGTGTTTACTTGATTATTGCATAACTTTCAATCCGTTAATCGGATTTGGGTAAAACGAAGGGTAGATAGAAGTATGTGTTGAATAGAATTACATGAGTAAATTATTTATAGATGCTTATGATATGTGAGCAGAAGAGGCAAGACGTAGGAAAGGGAAACAGGTAGTTGAGGAGTAAAACGGTTGTGATTGGAAGCGAGTGCAGTCTAGTAAGCTAATACCAGGAAAGTGTTCTGAACTTTCTCGAGATATTGTAGTACTTGATAATCCTGTGATATTGCAAGTGCTTTAAAGCACATAAACCTAAATCCTGATTTCAGTTATTGTCCTTGAGCCATGAATCATATTCTTTCTAATCCATTGATTATTGTATACCCAAACAAAACCACAAATCTACGATACTACTCTACAAATACATACAAATTAAATACCAAACACTGAAATGAACTATTATATACTCAACCCATGGTATCTTATACTTTGAAAGATCGAATCCTTGAAACCTTGAAACGTTGATTCCTTTGTTATCCGATTCTTTCATTACCCAGCATCCAAGCTTTTAAATTGCCTTATTGATCCTTACAAGGATTGAAACTCTTTCATTGTTAAACATTTATTGTTGTTAATGATTTCGGTTATTGTTTACTATTGCATATTCTGTTATTATGTTAGAATTGGATTGTTTTTATAAAATTGTGGACCAGATTCATGGTCAGACCATATAATGGTCAAGTTAAGCCAATGTGTGCCTTGGATCCAGTAGTTAGAGCAATGCTGTGTGCCTTCCTCGGGGTTAGTGCGTGACTGATCAGCAGCCTAACCTTGGTTTTTAAATTAAAAGTATAATATCAAATTCTAAATCATAATCCATTGTTCACTTGATATCATAAACATATTCACCTGATGATCATTATTCTCAGTTTTGTCATTGTGACTTGCTGAGCTAGTTAGCTCATTCGTGCGATGTTGTTTATATTCTTTCCAGTTAAAAAGGAACCAGTTGGTAAAGAGGATCCCCAGTCCAGCGCGAAAGCTAGGGGTTCAGGTTGAGAAAGCTGAGCTAGTAGGCTTCTTTTGGAATAATTTAAGTTTGTAAAAGTTTGTAATAATGTTTAATACTCAGTTTGAATTTGAAATAGTTGCGATTTGAACGGTTTATAATATATTAGTGTGTTTGGCTTGTGTGCATACTTTAACCTGTTGCGGTCCGTGGTGATTGGTAAGTAGGGTCATTGCATATATTATTATTATCTTTATTATTGTTATAAGCAGGTTATAATTAAGGTGTGTGTGTGGACCCCAAACTTCTGACCCGGGTTTGGAGGGCGCCACAAGTTTGGTATCAGAGCCACAGGTTATAAGTCACTGACACAAGCCTAGGTTGACGGGAATGGGTAGAGGGATAGGATTAGAAGTAAGGTATAGGATGATAGAACGTCGAGAGGTTGAGTGTTATGGTATAACCGGTATTAGTATAGTTTGCATCGTGGTACGAGATTCTTATATTACGATATGATTTCAGATAACAGAGATGGCCGACTCTTTTATTCCCGTATCAGCTGATCACTCAGAGCCTTTAGTTGGAGCACCAGTATCGGATCCACGTCCTGTTATTCCACCAGCATTGGCTATTCTACCTCCACCGGTGTTGCAGCCCATACCATTGCAGGCTATTCCACCTCCAGGCATGAGGCCACCTGTTAGAGGACCCCATCCTGCTGATTCAGGCTATACTAGTCATTCAGTCACAGGAGTACCTTTCCAGTTTTCTTCCTATCCTGTTCCATATCATCAGTTTGAGGCTTGCCTTATGGAGCAGCGATTCCTACAGGGTCAGATCCAGGAGTTATTGCATATCATGCGTACCAGAGAGATGGGGAGTGGTGAGAGGCGACTTAGGGAGAGGCTTCAGAAGTTTCACAGAACAGCTACTGTGAGGATTGCTGAGGCTACACATGAGGATATCACCCCTGATTTCCTAGTGGAATGGGCTAAGTGGATCCTAGAAGAGCTTGAGGAGATAGGAGGTCCAGATTTGCCATGAGTTAGAGATTCTGAGATGGAGATGCTGAGCAGTGTTGTTATGGTTATGTAGTATGGACAGTACTGTGTAGTGTGTATTAGTAGACTTTTGAGTTGTATTTATAGACTAGCGATGCTGACTAGTGAGTAGGTTGTTGTACCCTTTTTGCTTTTACTTTCGAAGCGTCTTTACGCTTGTACTACCTAAAACTTTTGATCTATATATCAGTACCTTTTCCTTTCCAACACTGTCATTTATTTTATTGCACCTGTTTTACTTTACCTTATTTATTGCACCAGTATATCCTGTGATACCATGTACCCTGTTTTCCATAACCGTTTATATTCTGTAAAGAAGCATTCAATTTACTTAGTTACAACTGTTTTCAAAAAAGAGATATTTCTATTTCATAAAACTTTTCTTTTATACAAAGATTTGATTCAAAAGCTAAATAAATTGATTGATTCTTTATAGAAAATGCCTTCCAGAAGAAATACCCGCACCAACACCCAGAATGAAGAAACCAACAACAACAACAATAACAACCAAAATGATATAAACCAGAATGTGAACCCAGGACCCATGGACCCAGTAATAGCCCAGATTCTTCAAATCTTGGCCCAACAAACAGTTCACCTGGCACAACAACAGCAGAGACAGACCAATCCCCAGGTAACTTTCAAAACTTTTCAGGCAGTAAACCCACCAGAATTCAAGGGTTCCTTAGAGCCAATTGCAGCAAATATGTGGTTAAAGGAAATAGAGAAGGCTTTTTCCTTGGTAAAAGTGAAAAAGGAGCAAAAAGTTGAATTTGCAAGTTACTATCTGAAGAATGAGGCCACCTATTGGTGGGAAATGGTGAAAACATTGGAAAGCACAGATGTTATTACTTGGGAAAGGTTTAAGGAGTTGTTTTTAGAAAAGTATTTTCCTCAGTTTGTTCAGGATCAAATGGAGCTGAAGTTTTTAGAATTAAAGCAAGGGAACATGTCGGTATCAGATTATGAGGGGAAGTTTGAGGAATTATCAAGGTATGTGCCGTCGTATGTTGATACTGATAGAAAGAAAGCTAAGAGATTCCAGCAAGGCTTGAAGCCATGGATCAGAGGGAAGTTAGCTATTTTTGAATTGGATACCTATGTCGGGGTTGTACAGAAAGCTATGATCGCAGAGACAGAGAGTGAGATGTTCCAGAAAGAAAAGGAAAGCAAGAAAAGGAAAGTTGAGGGAAATGAGGGTCAGTCACAAACAGGGAAGTTTCCAAATTTTAAGAAGGGCAAGTTTCAGCCAGGGAGAAATTTTAATTTCAGGAGACAAAATGTAAGAGACGGAGGCCAGGGCAATCGTTCAGCTAATGTGAATCAGCCGAATCAGTTGAGATTAACTTTTCCAGATTGTCAAGTATGTGGAAAGAAGCATGGAGGAGTTTGTAACAAGTTGAATGTGGTATGTTTTAAATGCAACCAGAAAGGGCACTACTCGAGGGAGTGCCGAAATCAGCCAGCAAGAGAGCCAACAAATAAGGATCAGCCTATCCGGAATCCAGTAGTGAAGGTTCCAGCCATTGGATTTACATGCTTTAAATGTGGGAAGCCAGGACATATGGCCAGGGATTGCAAGACACCAGCCCCAGTCAGTAATGCATTAAGGATTATGGGATCTACCCCAACAGTGAATGAGACTCCGAGGGCTAGAGTTTTTGACATGTCGGTGAAGGATGCGATCCAGGATATGGATGTCGTGGCAGGTACGCTTAATGTGAACTCTTTATGTGCCAAAGTGTTAATAGATTCGGGAGCAACTCGATCATTTGTTTCACAAGATTTTGTTAGTAAGTTAAATTATCCAGTTGGGTATTTAAATGAAATAATAACTGTGGAATTAGCAAATCAAGAATGTGTAACTGTTAACCAAGTTTGTGGGAATTGTGAGATTGAGATTTCTGGTAGTAAGTTTTGTGTAGATTTGATACCGTTTAAGTTAGGAGAATTTGACGTTATATTAAGAATGGATTGGTTATCTAAGCATGATGCTCAGATAGATTATCGAAATAAGAAAGTAATGGTGAAAACGCCAGATGAAAGAATAGTAATGTTCAAGGGACAGAAGCAGGTAAAGAAGTTCTTAATGATGATTCAAGCCAAGAAGTTACTACGACAAGGATGTGAGCATTTCATAGCATATGTGATCGACAGAAGTCAGAAGCCAGCAAAACTTGAAGATATTCCAGTTGTAAATGAATTTCCAGACGTATTTCCCGATGAGTTACCAGGACTTCCTCCAGATAGAGAAATTTAATTTGCAATTGACTTAGTACCTGGAACCGAACCAGTATCCAAGGCCCCGTATAGAATGGCGCCCGTTGAGATGAAAGAGTTAGCAAAGCAATTGCAAGAGCTGTTAGAGAAAGGAGTAATTAGACCCAGCGTATCCCCGTGGGGTGTACCGGTATTATTTGTTAAGAAGAAAGATGGAAGCATGAGACTGTGCATCGACTATAGGGAGCTCAATAAGTTGACGATCAAGAATAAGTATCCGTTACCCAGAATTGATGATTTGTTTGACCAATTGAAGGGAGCCAAGTATTTCTCCAAAATCGATTTAAGATCGGGATATCATCAACTAAAGATCAAACCAGAGGATATACCAAAGACAGCTTTCAGAACATGGTATGGGCATTACGAGTTTTTAGTGATGTCTTTTGGATTGACCAACGCCCCAGCAGCGTTTATGGACCTGATGAACATAATTTTCAAAGAATATTTGGACAAGTTCGTTATAGTATTTATAGACGATATTTTGATCTATTTAAAGACGGAGGAGGATCATGCGGAACATTTAAGGACAGCTTTGGAGATTTTAAGGAAAAAGAAGTTATATGCTAAATTGTCGAAGTGTGAGTTTTGGCTACAGGAAGTTCAGTTCTTAGGACACATAGTCAGTAACGAAGGGATCAAAGTGGACCCGGCAAAGATCGAGGCAATTACGAATTGGGAAAGACTGAGAACACCCACTGAGGTAAGAAGTTTCTTGGGATTGGCAGGATATTATCGACGATTCGTTCAGAATTTCTCAAGAATTGTAACACCATTGACAAACCTTACACGAAAGAATGAAAAGTTTATATGGAATGACAAGTGCGAAGAAAGTTTTCAGGAATTGAAGCGGAGATTAATCATAACACCTGTTTTGTCACTTCCAGACGATCAAGGGAATTTCATAATTTATAGCGATGCTTCCTATAAAGGATTAGGATATGTTCTTATGCAGCACGACAAGGTGATTGCGTATGCGTTAAGGCAATTGAAACCACACGAACAGAAGTACCCTACTCATGATTTGGAGTTAGCAGCTATAGTTTTCGCTTTGAAGATTTGGAGACATTATTTGTATGGAGAAAAGTGTGAAATTTTCACGGATCACAAAAGTTTGAAATATATATTTACCCAGAAGGAACTTAACATGAGACAAAGGAGATGGTTAGACTTGATCAAAGATTATGATTGCCCGATTAATTATCATCCCGGTAAGGCGAACGTTGTAGCAGATGCGTTAAGTCGGAAGGAAAAGTTAAATGTATTATCCGTACCTGAATAGATATATAAAGAATTTCAAAAATTGGAATTGGAGATTAGAATTTGCAAGCCTGAGGAAGCAAAAGTGTACAGTATGATTTTCCAACCGGAGTTATTGGAGAAAATAAAGAAATGCCAGAAAGAGGTAATGGATCAAGATATAAATAGTTTGGTAGGTGAGGAATTATGCACGCAACAAGATGATCAAGGTATTCTTAGGTTTTCTTCAAGAATTTGGATTCCACCAGTAACGGAGCGGAAAAATGAAATTTTACAAGAAACACATAGTTCAAGATATTCCATCCATCCAGGGAGTACCAAAATGTACAGAGATTTAAAGAAGAATTATTGGTGGCCAAATATGAAGAGGGAAATTGCGGAATGGGTTAGCAAATGCTATACCTGTCAGAAAGTTAAAGCGGAGCATCAGAGACCAAGCGGATTGCTACAGCCATTGGAGATTCCAGAGTGGAAGTGGGAACATATTGCCATGGATTTTATAGTTGGATTACCAAGGACAAGGGCTAATCATGATGCCATTTGGGTTATAGTAGATAGACTTACCAAGTCAGCTCATTTTCTGCCTATAAATGAAAGATTTTCGCTCGATAAGTTAGTTCATATGTACTTGAAAGAGATCGTAGTTCGTCATGGAGTTCTAGTGTCTATTGTATCTGATCGAGATCCAAGATTTAATTCAAGATTTTGGAAGAGTTTTCAAGAATGTTTAGGAACAAGATTGAATATGAGTACGGCCTATCACCCCCAAACGGATGGTCAAAGTGAAAGAATGATCCAAACAATCGAGGACATGCTACGTGTTTGTGCTATTGATTTCAAAGGAAGTTGGGACGAGCATTTACCCCTAGTAGAGTTTGCTTATAACAACAGTTATCACGCCAGTATTGGGATGCCACCTTATGAAGCCCTTTATGGACGCAAATGTAGATCTCCAGTATATTGGGACGAAGTAGGAGAACGCAAAATACTCGGACCTGAATTGGTGCAACAGACAAAGGAAGTTATTAAAATTATCCAGAAAAGATTAATAGCTGCACAAGATCGTCAAAGGAAATATGCGGACCAGTCAAGAAAAGACATGGAATTTGAAGAAGGAAGCTTGGTATTATTGAAAGTATCACCGTGGAAAGGACTAACGAGGTTTGGGAAGAAAGGGAAGCTAAACCCAAGATATGTCGGACCTTTTGAAATCCTAAAGCGTATTGGCAAAGTAGCTTACGAGTTGGCGTTACCTCCGCACATGGAGCACATTCACAATGTTTTTCACATATCAATGCTTAAGAAATATAATCCAGACTCCAGGCATATAATAGAATATGAGCCAATAGAACTTCAAACAGATTTATCATATGTAGAGAGTCCAATAGAGATTCTAGAGGAAAGGGAGAAAGTATTAAGAAATAAAGTGATAAAGTTAGTAAGAGTATTGTGGAGAAACCCAAAGGTTGAAGAGTCAACCTGGGAGTTAGAAAGTGATATGAGAGAAAAATACCCTCATTTGTTTTCTTAGAGATTCTGAGGACAGAATCCTTTTAAGGGGGGAAGGATGTAATATTCGGGATATATCGTGTAATTATTTTTGCTATTATATAATTATTATGTGTGTTCAGTATCTATTCTATGAGCTAATTGTTAAGTGTTATCTGTACTTGAATATTCAAAAATAATATTAATTGAGTATTTTAATTTTTATATGTCCAAAATAAAATATAGATAATTGTCATATCTTCCTAATTATTTTTATGTTGGTTTATGGATTTATAAGAATCATATGAAATTTCTAAAATCTTTTTCCGGGTAATTAAAATCTATTTTATAAAAACGGGAACCAACCGACGTCAACCGTTGTTACGTTTTTGGAACCCGAAACTCTTTCGAGAACTCCTTCCTAACCTAATTGTAATATTCCGAGCATATTCCATGTTTCGATTTTTTCGATCCGGCTTACGGTTTGTCCTGCGCGGGTCCCGGCGCAACATTTTCGATACAATATTCGTTTCGGTAAATCAATAAAACCCGTATTTTCGATAAACGGGAGCTTTTTATTAAACTATCCAAATTATCACTTCGTAATACGTGTAACCAGGCGCTGAGACCAAGACCGCAGTACAAATTGTACTGATTTGGATAATTATCCCGAAAATCGATACCGTTTGGATCAGTTTTTACAAATAAACGTACCGTTTTATATCGGGAATGATCCAACGGGATACTAATTTTTCGTAATTATAAATATCCTTTTACCGTATTTTATTTCGTATCAAAATCATTTGCAGATAGTTAATTATATAATTTTCAGAGAAAAGCCCTAATTTCTTAAAACGGTTCTAAGAATCAAACAGCAAAACGAAGGCGTTACCGATCTCTGTTTTCAAAGCTTGAGTAACCAAAACGAAGGATTTGAAGTGTTCTATCAGATTCTGAGCTTTGTTTCACTGCAGAAATCAAGGTTATTTTTCTAAAAATTTATTTATTTTCGAATTTATTTTATTAAAAATATGAATTTTTGTTCGGATGATTGTTTGTATGATTTGATGATTGCATGTTGTAGAGCTTGTTTTCCTGATGATTTTCATATGTCATACGTCTGATTTGGAGTTCAATAACATGTTCAAATTTGAGTTTGATTTTTGAATTTCAAAATTAGGGTTTATAACCCGTATGAATGTTCTTAATTGGAATTTGGGGGTTTCTTATTCTGTGATAGATTGATGTTGTGTTATAGTGGGTTGTGTTCTCTGTAAAATTTGCAATCTAGTCGTATAAGTTTCATGAACCAACGAGGTCTGTAGAGAAGGGAGTTGTGTTTTGAAGTTTTCCGATGTTCGCCGGAAACTGGAAAACTTCACGGCCAAATTCCGGCCAACTCAGGGATTGTTAGGTTGTTTTGATTGCATGATTGTATTCCTGGTAATTTGTAGATGTGATCTGGAGCTTGTGGTAAGGTGAGGAGGTCGGAATCGTGTTCTCCGGCGAACTCGACTGTTTTCCGGCGACGGGGTGTAAAATTGCAGTTTGGTCCCTGGACTTTTGGGGACGATACAGTTAGGTCCCTGAAGTTTCCAGACTTTGCAAATTTAGGATTCCTGTTTATAAAATGTTTAAAAATCATATTTCCTATTTATTTTTATTATAAAAATTCATTTTTAATTTTTGAAAATTCTAAAAATTATTATTTTAATTCTGAAAATTATTTTTAATTCACAAATAAATCTAAATTAATTAGTTAATTAATTTCAGTTAATTTATAATTGATTAATTGGTCAATAAATTCAAAAATTAATTGATTAATTGATTTAATTAATTATTAATTGATTTTAATTAGTTATTTAATTAGATTTAATTATTTAAAAATGATTTAAAAATTCTGAAAAATAGTTTCGAGCTTTAAAATATAATTCTAAATTATTTCCAAGGCTCGATAATTATTCTAAAATTATTTCGGAGCCAGAATGGGCCAACTGAACCCTGTTTATTAACCCGAAATTGATCCAACGACCCATTTTAATTCCGAAAAATGTTTTAAAAATCATTTTAAATACCAGAAAGCCTATTTATGACCCGAGACTTCTTTATAAATAATATATCATTGATTACGTGATGTATTATGTGCTACATGTGACTTGTTAATTGACTATCGGTCTATATATTCGGTGTTTACTTGATTATTGCATAACTTTCAATCCGTTAATCGGATTTGGGTAAAACGAAGGGTATATAGAAGTATGTGTTGAATAGAATTCCATGAGTAAATTATTGATAGATGCTTATGATATGTGAGCAGAAGAGGCAAGACGTAGGAAAGGGAAACAGGTAGTTGAGGAGTAAAACGGTTGTGATTGGAAGCGAGTGCAGTGTAGTAAGCTAATACCAGGAAAGTGTTCTGAACTTTCTCGAGATATTGTAGTACTTGATAATCCTGTGATATTGCAAGTGCTTTGAAGTACATAAACCTAAATCCTGATTTCAGTTATTGTCCTTGAGCCATGAATCATATTCTTTCTAATCCATTGATTATTGTATACCCAAACAAGAACCACAAATCTACGATACTACTCTACAAATACATACAAATTAAATACCAAACACTGAAATGAACTATTATATACTCAACCCATGGTATCTTATACTTTGAAAGATCGAATCCTTGAAACCTTGAAACGTTGATTCCTTTGTTATCCAATTCTTTCATTACCCAGCATCCAAGCTTTTAAATTGCCTTATTGATCCTTACAAGGATTGAAACCCTTTCATTGGTAAACATTTATTGTTGTTAATGATTTCGGTTATTGTTTACTATTGCATATTCTGTTATTATGTTAGAATTGGATTGTTTTTATAAAATTGTGGACCAGATTCGTGGTCAGACCATATAATGGTCAAGTTAAGCCAATGTGTGCCTCGGATCCTGTAGTTAGAGCAATGTTGTGTGCCTTGCTCGAGGTTAGTGCGTGACTGATCAGCAGCCTAACCTTGGTTTTTAAATTAAAAGTATAATATCCAATTCTAAATCATAATCCATTGTTCACTTGATATCATAAACATATTCACCTGATTATCATTATTCTCAGTTTTGTCATTGTGACTTGCTGAGCTAGTTAGCTCATTCGTGCGATGTTGTTTATATTCTTTCCAGTTAAAAAGGAACCAGTTGGTAAAGAGGATCCCCAGTCTAGCGCGAGAGCTAGGGGTTCAGGTTGAGAAAGCTGAGCTAGTAGGCTTCTTTTGGAATAATTTAAGTTTGTAAAAGTTTGTAATAATGTTTAATACTCAGTTTGAATTTGAAATAGTTGGGATTTGAACGGTTTGTAATATATTAGTGTGTTTGGCTTGTGTGCATACTTTAACCTGTTGCGGTTCGTGGTGATTGGTAAGTAGGGTCATTGCATATATTATTATTATCATTATTATTGTTATAAGCAGGTTATAATTAAGGTGTGTGTGTGGACCCCAAACTTCTGACCCGGGTTTGGAGGGCGCCATAAATAGTGTTTTGCTAATTATGCTGAAAAAGAAAACTTTTCATGCCACACTATGTAAGGGTTCTTTTATTGATCTTCTGGGATATTATTAGTACTCTATTTGGTATATAAGTGTATGTAAAGATCGTTAGAATCCAAATCCGAACACTTTGATTTTTCCCGAAAATCCACCAGATACCGAAAGAATTGAGTATAAGGTAACAGGATAAAAATGATTTAAATTCAAGGATTATAAGAGAGGATCATAAAAGGAATATAATGTATTGAGAAAGGTTAAGGAAACCCAAGTAATAAGATCCCGGGTATGATCCCTCAAACGATAAACGAAAACGAAAGTTAAGCGAACCCTATAACAGATCAGCGATCATTAGCCAAGTAATTAGAAGCTAATCAAAGAGGTTAGTGGGGATGATGTCATCAAACCAATAAGAAGAGGATAAAGGTGGGAGGGTGACATCACTTGGTGACATAAGCATGACCAAAGCAAGTGTGTTGTTGGTTGAATTAGAACCACACAAAAGTTACCATGGTAAAAGGTAATAAAAAAAAATAAAACAGATCAAAATCAACCAACCAACAAATCATTTCACCAAAACACAAAGTTATTTCAGCATTCTTCATCTTTGCTCTCGGCTTTCAAGGAAAAAACAAGGAAGAAAAATCCAAAGTCCAAGCTCCACTCAAGCATAAATTCCATGGTTTGTTTTATGGATTCTAAATTTCATAACTTATCTTGGGTATGATTTTAAGCTCTTGATTCAAATGGATTCATAGCTAATTAATTCACCAAAGATTAGGGTGAATAGTGTTTTCAAATTTTAACTTTGTGTATCTTGATTTCATTTGCAAGATCAAGGTTATATAAGGATAGATCAAGGTTCTTTGAGGCTCCCTAGTAACTTTCCACCCTCCAAAAAAGGTATAAATCTTCACACCCTTTAGTAATAAGTTTGAATGTTGAAGTTTGGAGATGGTTTGGATGGATGAGTAGTAATTTGAATGATAAGCATGATTCGAGCTTAATTGTTAAGTAATTTAGTTGAATTTAGAGGTGTTATAATATATGATTAGATTGAGATCCTTGAGCTTATTATGACTGGAATCAGTAGCATTGATGTGTATCTTGAGTTGTTGTTGATTGTTAGTTGATTGTGAGATGATTCGGAGTGGTTTAAATTTGGGTAATCGAGTAAACATAGCCGTCGTAATGTCCGATTTACTTTAGACTGTTTTTGTTCTTAACATTAGGACCCGTGAACTCACTGCTAGGTTTTCACTATTGCCATGATTAGATAGTTCATGTTACGAGCTTCATTTTGATATGTAGTTCGTTTGATTCCGATGTACGGTTTAGGAGAAACGACCATTTTAAGTAACGGCATTTCGTGAACGAACCATTACCCCTCGCCTTACTTTGAAACATAGGTTAAAGACCTAAAAGGACTAATTGGAGTATGAAACATTTATGTAAAGTGTATCAGGCAGTTGGTAAGGCACTCGCGAAAGAATCGCCTCAAAACCCTTAATGGTTAATTTATTAAAAATGGTGGAGCCGAGGGTACTCGAGCGACTTAAGAGAATCAGTAAGCGCAAAGCGAGCGTTAGAGTCTAAATTGGTTAAAGTATAGATTTATAAGAGATTTTGGTTTAATTCCAACTTATATGTTGTTTATAGGTTACCAGACTCGTCCCAAGCCAATTGTAACCCCCAGTCGCTCAGGCAAGTTTTCTACCCGTTATACTGTTGTTGTGATGTATATATTTGTACATGCATTATCTTGTGATAGATGCATAATGGTTATTTAGCAAATTCTTGCGATATATTGTAGCATGTGATATGGTATATATCCATGCCTGTTTCGTATTCTTGATACATATATCTGCTGATACAGTTGATAATACCTTTGCTAGAGATAAGCAGTAATTTGTATATACCCTTAGTATAGGGGACCCAAAGGTGAACATTTTTTCTAAAACCGGGAATCGAGGCTCCCGAGTATAATATATATATATATATATATATATGAATAGTTTTCAAAACTATGACTCGAATAAGGTTTATTCGATAACTTTATTTTATTAATGAATATTATTTTGAATATTCATTCGAGGGCTTATGATCCCGTTTATTTTATTATTGAATATTATTTTGAATATTCATTCGAGGACATATGACTCCGCTTAATTTATTAATGAATATTATTTTGAATATTCATTCGAGGACTTATGACTCCGATTATTTACTAATTATTATTCATAATTTTATTAAAGAATAATGTGTCGATAATCAAACTCACTTTTGATTATTCAAATAAAGATAGTACTTTCGTATAAGTATATCTTTGGTTATTTAATATTCATTGCAAGTATAAGTTTTAAAACTTCTACTTTAATTATTTTTATAAAGATTATTCTTTATGAAAATATTATTTAAATAATAATATTCAGATATTTTCTAATATATTGGGACTGATTTATTTCATTAAATCAGCATTACTCCAAACACTCTTTAAAGTGTTTTCGAGTCTTCAAAATGATTTTTAAATATTAGGGCGGATCCCAAAACTCATTTTTATATTTAAGATCTTCCTTTTAAAGGGGATTTAAATATTCGCTCAAAACCTGAGGGATCCGGCTCTGTGGTGTAGTTTATATTCGCAACAAGGTTGCTGTTTTGATAAAAGAGTTTTTGATTACTTACCCAACACTCGGGAAGTAAAATTCTTGGAACAAGTTAATCCATTAACAGGCATCGCCTGGGAAATATTGGTGAGTTTTCCTTTCCAACTAGATACGACTTCTTGGTGGAGCCGTATCAACAAGTTTCTACTTGGGGAAAGTGGGGACGAGCTTTACGTTTCAGAGTCATGGATTTCATCTGAACTAGGAGTGGCGTAAGTGGTCGAGTGGCACCAGCCCAGCCTAATTATATTGGCCCAAATGGCCTGGAAGTTCCGCTAAGACGGTCCATTCCTTAGGAGTCCAGTATTCGGTTGACAAGTAAATCCGACAGGTTCTCCTCTACATGTAGAAAATGGTGGGTTGTACTACTGCGACTGATCATCGTAAGTGGTCTTCCTGGCGCAACAAACTCCCGTAATGAGTTCATCATCCAATTGGATATTTCTGCAACACTACCCAGAGCACTTCGATAGAAAGGCCACGGTTGGGCGATTGTTGAGTGTTGGCAGGGTAAAGTTCTCAAAATGATGTTTGCATCAAATGAAGTATCTCATAATTTCATTTTATTTTGATGATATTATAAAGATTGATTTTATACAAGTTTTGTGTTGTAGCTTAATCAATGGGATGAACTATTTATACATTGAACGGTGGTAGTTCAAGTAGTATTCGGAAAAGATATAAGTATATTGGAGTATCTTGTAACTTCATCTTTTAAACTTATATCTAGTTAATGATTGTCTTATGAATGACAAAGGTTTCAGAAAAATGTTGAGATAAGGTTAGATATATGAGATCACCTTGCAACGATATTTTTATAAAGTTATAAACTGGAACTCTGTGGATGTTATACATGTCAGAAGATTTCAAATATTGTGAAAGGTATATATATATACTGAATATTTTGCGACTTGGTCGCCATAAGATATCAGCTTGGTTCATTTCTTCTTGACCAAGACTTTCATGAGTACTATGAGAATGCTCATATATTGTTAATCATTATACATATTATTTTGGTGGGCTTGTTGCTCACCCTTGCTTTCTTCTTTCATCACACAATAACAGATAGAAAAGATGAACATGACCAAGCTCCCGATTCGTAAGCGGTTAGGAAACGTTCCGCAATTTCCTGTAGGCGTTGATGCCGTTATAGCCGAGGTAGGATCTACCAATAGGCTAGGATTTCAACTTCTGATGTACCAGATTTATGTATATTTATGAATTGTAATAATGGAAAAGAAATGTAAATTTATTCAGAAACCCTTTTGAGGTGTAATGGCTTATAATTGTGGAATAAAATGACTTGTGTTATTTTTTGTATTCATCTCTGAGACTATAACTTGTGGTGTATGTGTGTATATTGTGGGGTCACAGTACGTAGTAGTTCGTTGTTTTTTAAGATTAAGTGTTATTAAGGGAAATAGAACTTGTGACAACCCGGATCCCCGACCCCATATTTGGGGGTGTTACAGTGAGCATCATCTTTTAGATGATTTGTTGGCTCACTTGCCTTTTCTTTCTGAGACTGTTGAGACATCTGTGCCAAAATTTTCATCAATCTACACAGAGTCTACAATAGTCTCCACTCCAAACTTAATTTTTTCTTCTATCCCGATGGATATTCATCATCCGTCGAGTAGTGATTGTATCCCGACGGATAAGCTTAACAGCAGTCATCCGTCAGATAGTCAAACTGCTAACCCGATGGATATTCCTCATCCGTGGGGTGTCTCTGCACAACCTCAAATTTCTTCAATTCTTACAAGTGTAGAAGACTTAGTAGTAGTGCAATCACTCCTAGGACTGGGGGAAGGGAGTGAACTGAGTGAGAGTCTGGGTTGCTCCTTGTAAATAGGAGAGCAAAAGAGTGAACCAATGCAGTCCATTTCTTCAAGACTGGAAAAAGTGAGTGAGAGGAGTCCCACCTTAGATGGTGAAGATGATGGTATGAGGGTGGGAAGCCAAGGTGAGGCCTTGATGCAAGAAAAGAGAGATAATGAGAGAAATGCAGGTACAGGAGAAATAAGGGCGTATGTCTTTGCAAGTGAGTTAATGAATGTCCTGGATGCAGACAGGGAGGGACTATCTCAACAATGTCAAGTTGTTATAGATTCTACCTCCTTGAATGCTGAGACATTTACTCACCCTGTTCCAGTGTATCAACTTCTAGCTGGACAGGGCAATGACAATGCAGAAAGATTGCTAAACTTGGTGCACACCACATAGTCTATACAAAGAGAAAAGGATGCAATCACAGCTCTGCCCTCTATAGCTGGTGATATTGACTATGAGACTGGTGGTTCAGAATATTTATTTGGTGGTGAGGATGAAAAAAGTGAAGAAGAGCCATTGGACATAGGGGGAGAAGTAGGCCCTAGTTCCTGATCAGGCATGCCATCATGGGCCTTCTCAAAGAAATGTGATGAACATCATTTCAAGATCACACTCATCCAACTTATCAGTCAAACACAATCTTCTCTTCAATCACCCAAAAATGCTAGCACCAAGAAGCTTCTGCAAGCACATCTTGCTTCTCTCCAACTACAACAAATCCAAGGCTCCCAACACAATCAGGATACCACTTCTATCAAAACAGAGATCACTTAATTGAAGAAGGACATAGTTGATAGATTAGATGCAAAACTTCAAGAACCTACAATGTTTGATATCAAAAGACAATTAAGGAAGAACACTGATCTTGCCACCAAGGTGGATTCCTTGGAGAAAAGAATGACGGAAATATAAGCCTCTCTAACAGCCATACATCTACATCAGGCACAGCAAACAGACTTGCTTCAAAGGCTAGTGGCAGCATAAATCCCTTCTTCTACTCACTTGCTGATAACAAAAAGGGGGAGAAAAAAACCTTTTCTAAGAGGGAGAAAGCAAGCTCAATTGTCTTATTTAGTCAAGGGGAATCAAGAAGTGAGGGGAGCAAAAAGTGCTAAACATACAAGTCAGCAAAGTGATTGTGCCAACAATTGCTTTCACAAAGCCACCTGTGTTGGATAACATTCATCTAATCCAAAGAGCAGCTGAAAAGCTTGAGTTGAAATCAAATCCCAAGATGCTTGATGTTACAGCTCTAGAGAAGGAAATAAAAGAAAAATGGAGAAAAATAGATGCAGATATTCAACAAAAGTTTGGGCCAATTCAGAATCCAGAAAAAGTCTTCAATCATCATTTTAAAGTCATGAAAATTTCTGTGAATGACATAAGTATGAACTATCTGGAAAGAGGTCAAACTTCCTGCATCAAATCTCCAAAGAAAGATCTCATCATGAAGATCAAAAGGAACTACTCTAAGTTTTCAGACAAGAATCCTATGAATACAGTGTTTGAATCACCTAGGCCGGATGAGAAGAAGCTGCTGGCTAGGTCTATTGCATTCTACAAGGATCCAACTGATTTAACATTGAAAAGAAAAATTGCCAAAATTTACAGAAATGGTAAGGAGATTTGTGTGGTGGTTGGACACCCACTATTTGTGGAAGCTAAGAAGGAAGAGAAAGAAAGAATCAGGATAGAAAAGAAGCAAGTTGCTTTGGATGCTAAGAAGCAAAAGCAAAAGAAAGAACAAGTTGCTATCTTGGACAAGCTTCAAGTTGTAAAAACCACAACAGAACTTCCTGTACAACCAACTGTAATTACTGAACCTAAGGATCTGAAAATGCAAGAAGAATTACAGCAGAAAAGAAGATTTAGATACAAACTTCATTCCAAGAGGAAACTGAAATTTAATGATGAGGAATTGGAAGACAAATTTCCCAAAAAGCCTACAACTTCAACTCAGACATCAAAACCCTCAGTGGTATTTGAAGAATTCAAAGTGGTTGATCCAACAAGAAATATTCATGGTGAACCAATTGTTCCTAAGGATGAGCCAGTAGACTGGGATAGTTTACCAATTCCTGAGCTAAATTTACCAATCTTCAAGACATAGAAGACAAAGACTAGAGCTAGCAAGAAAGTGAAGCCTATATCTCTCATATCTAAAGCTCTAACCAAATCCAAACCTACAGTTAACAAGAGAGATCTCATGTATATTTGTGATATTAAAGAGTTTTCAGACTTGAATCTCTACTTGGATGAACTGGAAGAAGTGAGAGGAATTGATGCTTACAGACACCTTCCTGAAAGACTGGTATTTAAATACAAGGGAGGGAAAGAGATAACATGGCCTCTTCACAGGATTCTCCAAGAAAGCTAATCTGTTCTGATTAAAGTCTACTCATCCTTCAAAAAGAACTTTGGATACAATGTGACTTCAAGAAGAATAGTTCTAAAGAGGATTGAGGAACTTAGGAGTATTAGAGCCAAAGTTGCACTTCCAAAAACTCTATCTATTCTCTTTACAGGAAAAAGAGTGCATGTAAGGCCCTATTGGTTGATAAAATTCATGAATGACAAAGGTGTTAGAATATTCTTCAGATTTGAGGACCAATTGAGTATCTCTAGAAATGAGACTCTTTTGGAAATACAGGAAATGCTAAATCTCTCAGAAGCTGATGAACTTGAATTTCACAGACAACTTCAGAATCAAATTGATGAAAACAACAGAAGGCTTGGGAAGAAATCCAGACAATCAAGGAAATAGATCTATCTCCTCAGACTAAAGGAGCATCTTGATAACAATTGTTAGCAATTTCTTTGTGTACTTTGCATTGTTCATCTTTCAGCAATTTGTAGCACTTATCAGTTTTATCTACTATTTTTCAATCTGTATCTTTAGGATGTTTTGTTATTATCAAGTTTCTCTTAATTTGTGGCTATAATTCCAGTAGACATAAATTGGGGGAGATTGTTAGGAATATGTCGTATACTTGTTGATAAGCTAAACAAAACACCTTAGTAGATTTAACTTAGTGAATTTCGTAGCACCCGACGGATGATCAATTATAGTCCCGATGGATGATTTAATATAGTCCTGACGGATGACTAATTGATATCCACCGGGTGAGTAGCTTATGTAACAATAAGTACTATAACACATTTCCGCAAACAACTTTGTATAGATTCTATAGTAGCTTATGAATCATGTAGACTGCTAGTAGATGTGCAGAATAGGTTGATTAAATGTAAATATAAGATGTCTTGTAATTCTGCACAAATGAAATGGAGTCAAGTGATAAATGGCTACCCGACGGATGATCAACAAAGCTATCCGACGGATGATCAACAAGGTTACCCGACGGATAGCCAGCATGTACCCAACGGATGATCAATTCAAATATGTGTTGACAATGACAACATAGTCACATGCATTGAGTGTTTGCAAAAGGAATGTGGTAGCCTGTTTAGCATGGTTTCGAGAACAAAGAAGCATTACCATTTCCATGCAAGTTATGAAGATTTTTAAAGATGCTGGAATAGAGTAGTGAAGCAGGATGAAACTAGACTTGATAGGTTTTGTTTTATTATCCTGTCTTATTATCATGTAAACTTGGTGATATATAAACCAAGTGTAGATATTAGAACAAACTAACTAAGCAAACACATTTTTAGCAGAGAAACATTTGTAAGCTATATTATGTTGAATTTCTATGTAGTTTATTTGTTCATTTGTAAAGTAGCTGTGAGCTATTCGAGTTTCACAGGGTTCTCTTGATATATATATATATATATATATATATATCTGATGGATACATTCAAATCCACCAGAAAGTTTTAAAGACCTGAGTTTTTATTACTTTATGTTTGAATTACTTAACTCTGTATTCCGCACTTTGCAAATCAAAAAGTTAGATATAAATTGAGTTAGAACCATTTTTCATAAATCTCAAAAAGAAGCCAGAATTACATTCAACCCCCCTTCTGTAATTCTTGTTGTATTGTTAGGGAATAACAAGAGCAGTCTGAGTTTCCTGATTAGCAAGTATCTTGGCCATTGACTTCTCCATATCAGATAATATAGAGTCCATGGTCTCAACCTTTCTATTTAGATCAGCTTCCTTCCTCGGTTTCTGAGCTATCTCAGTCATGGTGGTTCCAGGAAGTCTAGCATCCAACCTTGCTATGAAATCCTGTTTTACTTCAGAAACTTATTGCTTTATTTCATCCACACTTTGACTGTGTTGGAGAGCTTGAATCTTGTGCAGCTGAAGACCTTCAAGATGTGTTGTAAGTAGTCTCTTTGTGCTGGCATTTTTAGATGCTTGAATGGCTGATTGGGTGTCATGAATGAGCTTGAACAATATGGATTTGAGATGTGAGTATGAACATTTTTTGGTTAGCATCCAGGAAGAAACGTCTGCATCTCCCCCTATGCTCATGCTGTCTTCCTCATCATCCCCACCAGCATCCCCAAAAGAATCTTCAGCCAGTTGAAAATCACTGACAGTATTGGATGGCATAGCAGTGATTGCATCATTTGCTCTTTGTAAAGAAGCAGTTGTGTGCACTAGATTGAGCATCTTTTCAGCCGCCTCATTGGCCTGTATAACTAGAGTTTGATAAGCTGTAGCAGGATGAGTAAATATCTCAGCATCTAGGGAAATAGAATCTATGACAACTTGATATTCTTGCTGAAATAGTCTCTTCCTTTCTGTATCACTGACATTCATTGACTCACTATCAATGGTGTCCATCCTTATCTCTTCAGTACTTGCATTTCTCTCATGTTCTCTCTATTTTTGCATCAAGGGCTCCCCTTGGCTTCCCACCCTTATACCCTCACCTTCACCATCTAAGGGGGGACTCCCCTCACTCACTTTTTCCAAACCTGAAGAAATGGACTGCATAGGTTCACTCATTTTCTCTCCTTTTACCCGGGAGTAACCCAGCCTCTCACTCAGTTCACTCCCTTCCCTCAGTCCTAAGAGTTATTGTACTACTACTAAGTCCTCTGCACTTGTGATAATTGAAGAAATTTGAATTTGTGCAGAGACTCCCGACGGATGAGGAATATCCATCGGGGTAGTAGTTTGGCTAGCCAACGGATGACTGCTGTTAGGCACATCCGTCGGGATACAATCACTACTCGATGGATGAATGATATCCACGGGGTTAGAAGAAATGAATGAGTTTGGAGTGGAGACTATTGTAGACTCTGTGCAGATTGATGAAAATTTGGGCACATATGTCTCAATAGACTCAGAAAGAATTGGCAAGTGAGCCAACAAATCATCTAAAAGATGATGCTCACTTGCTTGGATTTTTGGCTTCTCCAACAGAGTTAAAGATGGAGAATTTGGAATTGATGTATTAATCATGTCTACATCCAATGAGTGTGTGGGTGAATTTGGTTTTTCAGTTACTTCTATCACTAAAGATTTTGGCTGTGACTCCACATTTACTGGAGCCACATCAACCGGAATTTGAGATGGTGTTGTGACTGAGTCTATTGCTTCAGTTTGCACTGTGTGTGTTCCCTGTGCATCCCCAAGGGTTTTAGATATTTTCTTTCTAGCATAAGTCTATGGTTAACTTGTGTCCCTAACCCTCTTGACCTGTGCTCCTGGTTGGGAGCTTGTTTCAAAGGTAACATCCTTTTGGGAGGATGAAACTAGAAGTGAGCTTATTTCTTTATTAACAACAACAGTTTTTTGGGAAACTGTTGTATGGCTAGGCTTAGGTATACTCATCTCACCAGCCTTATCCTTAGGGTTTCTTTGATTTTCACCCTATCCTTCACCTTGCTCACTCACCTTCACACTCCCCTCTTTGTGTTTAGTAGATTTTGCAACTGATTTCTTTTGAAAGAAACCTGAGGGGGCATTCTTAGTTTTGGATTTTGAAATTTTTGATTTGGTAGCTTGGGTAGACATCTGTTGGGTCATTAACACAGATGTCATAGCTATACTGGAAGGCAAAGAAATGTGTGAGGTTGGAAGAGTGGAGACAGTGGTGCTTACCTCACTTACCTGAGGTCCCTCCATGATTGGAAAGTAAAGGAGGGGCACCTCTTTGTGGTGACTTGCCCTGTTGAGATCAACAATGACTCTCCTTTCTTAAACCCAACAATTTATCTTATTTGTTAGGTTCTCAACAACAATATTCTCAATAAGATGGTTAGCAAGCATCATAAAGAATCTAGCATAATAGACATTTTTACCTCTCTTATTAAGTTCTCCTAACTTATAACCTAGCTCAAACATGATCAAGTCACTTAAATTAAAGTATTTATCAGTAACTAGCATATAAAGCATGTTAAGCATGGCGATGTTAACAGAATCAAAATTGCTAATTTTACCAGAAAATACTTTAGTTACCACATCACACAGATAGCTCCATTCCTTTCTAAGACCTAGCCTCCTAATTTCACTTAACTTAGAAGTAGAAAGTGCATAACCTATAGAATTTAGCATGTTAACTATATCAATATTTGTGTGTGGAACAGTAGCAGTGTTATCTGGAATTCTAAAGCATGCTTTGACAATGTCACTATTGATGCAAAACTGCTTACCTTTAAGTGTAAAAGTTATGGTTTTTTCAGATGAGTTATATACGATAGTTGTCCATATCTCCTGCATAACTTCACAGTAGATTGTGGGTGATTCCAGCATAGCATAACTGAGTTTACAGCTCTTCACAAAATTCATCATCTTGTGAAAGTCTCCAGACTGAGGAATCTCCTTATTCACAAGAGCTACAAAGTTGTTCTTTTCGTAGATATATACAGATTGAGACATGATTTTGACTACTGGTGCCATTGTTAGAGAATGAGAAATTTGCAGAGAGAATATTTGCTTTGGAGAAGAAAGGAAGTTAGAGCAATTGATTTGAGAATGATAAAAGAGTAGAATAAAAATGAATTCTGCTTTTATACTATCTCAGAAATAAACTATCAAAAATAATAAAGTGTAGTAAAGTAACCAATCAAAATAGCCCAAATAGCCGTTTAAAAATAAATAAACTGTAAAAATTATGTCACTTATCGGTCGTGTTATGCTTACAAACTGTTAGTATACCCGATGGATAATATTCAGAGTTTTAACGGCTAAGATTGAGACAATTCGACGGATGAGGATAAATCAATTATCCGTCGGGTGATAAAATAATCCAGAAAAGTAATTGATTTTTATTAACAAATAATATTCTGACGGATGATCAAACTCGATGGATAATGAGCATCCGTCGGGATGTAAATTTTGACTTAGCCAAAATTTCATCCAAATAAAAAAAAAATCAATTAAGTTTATGGCTGTATTTTAACTTGCAAAAAAATATCTGAAATAATTCAAGAATAATTAAGCATACCTAACTCACTTACCAACCTTGAAAAGGTGGATTCATCAAGTGGCTTGGTAAAGATATCTGCAAGCTGCTTTTCACTTGGAACAAAATGAAGTTCCATAGTGCCATTCATCACATGTTCCCTAATGAAGTGGTACTTGATGTCTATGTGCTTTGTTCTTAAATGCTGTACTGGAATTTCAGTGATGGCAATTGTGTAATAACCCCAATTTTTGGAAATTTTAAAACCGTATTGAATAGTAACTTTTGTTGATTTTGCTGATTAATAAAAATTGTCAGACCACCCTATGTAGGGGTTCTTTAATGGATATTCTGAGATCATATTAGCACTCCATAATGTATATGAGGGTATGTGAAGATCGTCAGAATTTGAATTCGGACACTTTGATTTTTTCCCGAAAATTCACCAGATACCGACAGAATTAAGTATAAGGTAACATGATTAAAATGATTTAAATTCAAGGATTATAAGAAAGGATCATTAAAGGAGTATAAAATATTAAGGAAGGTTTAGGGAAGCCCAAGTAATAAGATCCCGGATATGATCCCCAAAATGATTAACGGGAACGAGAGTTAAGCGAACCGTAAAAAAAATAAACGGTTAAGAAACAAGCTTGTAAAAGAAGCAAGGGAGATTAATCAATTGGAGTAGAAAATAGATGACATCATCAATCCATAAGAATTAGACAAGTGGCTAGATAGTGAGGTAAGCATGGTGATGCAAGCATTAATCAAGATATTTATCCAAGCTTAAACCTCCACCAAGTATTCTAATCACATTTTTAACCAAGTTATCAACCAAGCAACTTCTTTCTTCTCTCTCCACCTTGTAGCTTCGACTTTTTCATGAAAAATGGAGGTTTAGAAATTCAAAGTCCAAGCTCCACACCTTCAAAAATTAAGAGGTTTGTTTCCATGGATTCTATATTTCTAAACTTAGTTATGGTATGATTTTGAGCTCTACATTCCAAGGTTTACTAAGCTAATCAATTCATCCAAGTTCTTGATGAATAGTATCTTCAAGAAACTAACTTTGTGTTTTCTTCATTGTTTGTGAGATCCAAGCTTGTTTAAGGATATATCAAGGTCATAAGGCTCCCTAGCAACTTAGTTCACTCCAAGGAAGTTATAATCTCTCAAACCCAAGCTTTGACTTTGATTATTAATGAGTTTTTGGATGATTTGGTGAAATCAAAGTTGTATCCATGTTTGTATAAGTTAGATCCATGTTTGTATAAGTAAGATCCATGTGTATTAGTTAGTTTTGGTGGTTTAAAGATGATTATAAATGGATCTATTATTAGTACCTGAATGAGTGGTTTATTTGGTTGGATCTTGACTTGATTAGTAGTCATAAGTTAGATTTGGTGTTGTGATGGTTGGATGGTGATTTGGTGAAGTTTGGTAGATAAGTGGATTGGTAAGAAATTTGGAAATCACGTAAATATAGTCGTCGTAATGCTCAATTTACCTTAGACTGTTTTTGTTCTTACCTTTAGGACCCGTGAACTCACTATAAGATTCTGACCTTTTCCATGTTTAGATAGTTCATGTTAGGAGCTTCATTTTGATATGTCGTTCACCTAAATCCGAGTTACGAGCGATGAGAAATGACCATTTTAAGTAACGGCATTTCGCAAGTGAACTCCGAAACCTCGAGTAACTTTGAGACCATAATTGAGACCCTTAAATGATTAATCGAAACACGAAAGAATTATGTCAAGTGAATAAAGCAGTTAGTAAAGTTCTCGCGAAAGAGTCGCCTTAAAATGTTTTAAGGTTAATTTTATTAAAATGGCGGAGCCGAGGGTACTCGAGCGACTTATGTAAATGGTTAAGCGCAAAAGCGAATCTTAGGGTCTAAGTGGATAAAGTATAGTTTCTTAAGCGACCGTGGTTTAATTCCGGCTTATGTTGTTGTTCATAGGTTTCCGGACCCACTCTAAGCTTAAGTCTACCCCGGAACACTCAGACAAGTTTTCTACCCGTATAACTGTTGTTGTGATGTATATATATATATGCATTATCTTGTGAAAAGTGCATGATTGTTATTAGAAAATCTTGCGATATATTGGAGCATGTTGATATGATATATATATATATGCATGCCTGTTTCGTAATCTTGATATCTTATTATCGATTAAATTGTTTATAAACTGCATAATACCTATGCTAGAGATAAGCATTATTTACGTATACCCTTAGTATAGGGGACCCAAAGGTTAACATTTTTCTAAACCGGGAGGCGATGTTCCCGAGTATATTATATATATATATATATATAGTTTTCAAAGCTATTAATCAAATAATGTTTATTCAATAGTTTTAAATTATAAGTGAATATTAGTTTGAATATTTATTCGAGGACTTACGACTCTGTTTATTTTATTAAATAATATTCATTATTTTCTTAAAGAATAATGGTTCGTTATTTGCCAAGTATTCAGGAAATGATTAATATCATCAATCATTCTTAGCTTAAATATTTTCAGAAAGTTATTTTTAAAACTTTTACTTTATTTGCTTTGACAAAAGCTATTCCTTATTGGAATATTAATTATAACATAATATTCAAATATTCTTTGATTATCTTGGAATTAATTTATTCTATCAAATCATCCTTTATTCCAAACACTTTCAAAAATATTTTTGAGTCTTCAAAATGATTTTATAGGCTAGAGCGGATCCCAAAACTTGTTTTCAAATTTAAGATCTTCCTTTCGAAGGGGATTTAAATACTCGCTTAAAAATCTGAGGGATCCGGCTCTATGGTGTATTTTATATTCGTAATGAGGTTGCGGTTTTGATAATATAATTTGATTACTTGCCCAACGTTCAAGAAGTAAGTCCATCTAATTGAGTCGGCATAAGCGACATGCCGGGGTACGGTCTATCAAGGTGTAAGAGGCTGGGTGACAGTCCATCAATGCGTGAGCGGCCGGGTAACGGTCTAGCGCAAGGTCCTAATGCGGCCAGGGTGATGACCGGAGAGGAATTCATCTATCTACTAGTAGAAAAGTTTACTTAATGGGTATCTATGCCTGATCAGCAAGATATTGGATTTATACCAAAGTTTTCTTCTTTCCAAATTCATTGGGTATTATAACTCTATTTATACTTTCCATAATAGAGGTTTTCAAGGAATGTATGAGATATATATAGGTGTATATATATCGGGAATTAATGAAGTATCTCGTAACTTCATTTCTCTTAAATGATATTTCAAAGAATAATTCTATTCAAGTCTTATCTTTTAGTCTCATCTATGTGATGAACTATTGAAACTGATTATACCTTGAACGAGGGTAGTTCAAGCAGTATTCGGAAAAGATATAAGTATATTGGAGTATCTTGTAACTTCATCTTTCATCTTATATCTAGTAAAGGATTATCTTATGCATGACAAAGATTTTCAGAAAAATGTTGAGACAATGTTAGATATATGAGATTCCCTTGCAACGATATTTTTATACAGTTATAAATTGGAACTCTGTGTATATTATACATGTCAGAGGATTTCAAAGATTTTGAAAAGTATATATGTATATATACTAAATATTTTGCGACATCGTCGCGTTAAGATATCAAACTTGGTTCAATTCTGGTTGACCAAGACTTTAATGAGTACTATAGAAATGCTCATATATTGTTAATTATTATACATGTTATTTCGGTGGGCTTGTTGCTCACCCTTGCTAACTTTCATCACACAACAACAGCTAGACAAAATGAACATGACCAAGCTCCCAATTCGCGTGCGGATAGGAAAGGTTCCGCAGTTTCCTGTAGGCGTTGATGCCGCTGTAGCTGAGGTAGGAACTATCAATAGACTAGGTTTTCAACTGTTGATGTACCAGACTTATGTATATTTATGAACTGTAATAATGGCAAAGAAAATGTAAATTTATTCAGAAACCCTTTTGAGGTGTAATGGTTTATAATTGTGGAATAAAATAACTTGTGTTATTTTTGGTATTCATCTCTGAGACTATAACTTGTGGTGTGTGTGTATATTATGGGGTCACAGTACGTAGTATTTGATTATTTATTAAGATTAAGTGTTATTAAGGGAAATGGAACTCGTGACAACCCGGATCCCCAACCCCAGATTTGGGGGTGTTACAGAAATGATGTCATAGCTAAGTGTTATAAACCTCAGAGATGATGTGACGTTAAAATCATAAGTTCACTAAGATAATAAGAACTCTTACCAAGTTCATAGTCAGATTACCTAACGTAGTACTGACAGTTAAAAACCTTACTGGAAACCTTATGAATACCGTGATAGAAGCGTAGTTCGCTATCGTATATGGTTGCGGGACTCCGAACCCTGAAGTTCAAGAGCAATAATACGATGATGTTTTACTACATATTGGGGATCAGATTATGGATCCAATGGAGCACCCTAACGAGGGACCAGATGATGTTCATATTAAGGATGTAGAGGTTGAGAATGTTATCCCATAAGGGATTGTTGCTGAGGAGGATCTCATGAAGGATCCTAACAAGACTGGAGAGATGATCACTAAGGAATTAATGACCGTAGTCAGGGTGACTACCAGAGATAGGATTGGTCGGTTACTACCGTAGGTTCGTTCAAGTTTGCAAAGATAGCAGCCCCTTTAAACATGGCTTACTCGTAAGACTGAGAAGTTCGAATGGACAGAGGAATGTGAGAACAGCTTCCAAGAATTGAAGAAAAGATTAGTGACAGCCCCTGCGTTGGCGTTTCCAGAAGGAAAAACGAGATTTTGTGATTTATAGTGACGTTTCGCATAAGGGATTAGGGTGCGTGCTTATGCAGCACGGTAAGGTAATCTCGTACGCGTCAAAATAATTAAGGGAATATAAACTTCGATATCCCCACCCATGATCTTGAGCTCATGGCAATAGTTTTACCCTAAAGATTGGAGGCACTACTTGTATGGAGAGAAGTGCGAGATTTACACAAACCATAAGAGCTCTAGTACATTTTCACGCAGAAAGAGCTCAACATGCGCCAGAGGAGGTGGTTAGAGCTAATCAAGGATTATGATTTTGATATTCTTTATCATCCCGGAAAAGCCAATATGGTGGCTGACGCCCTTAGTAGAAAGGAGAGACTCAAGACGATAATGTCTTCGGAAGAGTTGATAAGAGATTTCGAGAAAATGGAAATAGAAGTGAAGGTAACCGGAGTCGGTACCCAAAAGTGGTTTGAGATTGCAATACAACCCGAATTATTGGAAAAGATCAGATTATGCCAAGAAAAAGTGATGAATGAAGGCAAAGATCCAATGACGGGAGAAGAGATTAATATCGAGAAAGATGATAAGGGAATAATGAGATATTCCTACAGAATTTGGGTTCCAAATGTTCAAGAGCTTAAGGACGGGATCTTAGATGAAAGCTATAGTTTGAGGAATAAGATTTAGGGAAAACCCTGAATATGATAGTCAGGGAGGTCACCATCAAGAAAGAAGGAACCCATAACATAACGAAGTGGAAATAAGGATTTTTAACGTACAAGATAACCCCGATTATGGAAGAAGGATGAAACATTTCATACTGAGAAAACAGAAGTCGAGCAAGATAAGGAGAACCGGGATGGTACTCCTATGGGGCAATTCATGGACCTGCCTAAACAAAACTTATACTTTTATCCCCAACCACCCCCTTGAGGAAACAATACGGTGGGAAATTCTTCCGAGACCTTTAAGTCGCTATGTAATAACTCAAATTTTTGAGACCTTGTAAAATGTTTAAATGAATAGTAACCCTGACGGACGGGAAAAACTTTTGAGCCCACACTATGTAGTGCATGAGGAAATGAGTTTCGGAGTTGATATTACGATTATACGTACTAAATGTGTGTATGTAAAGGCTATTAGTTTTCGAAGAAAATGAACTTTGAAAAACGACCGTATTTACGACTCATCGAGGATTACGGGAATCACAATATAATTACGAGATTAAAACCCTACGAATTTATATTCAAGTAGGATAATTAAAAATATAAGGAAAAAATATGAAAGGAATTACGTCGCGAACCATTTACGAGTAAGTATTACGAAAACGTTTAAACAACCGAGCGAACGCGTAAACGATTAAATAAATGTAACGTACTAACTAAACCATGGTAAGGAATTAACCATGGTTACTTCATTAAATAGTGAGCTAACCGTAGGATGACCAAGCTAGCTAGCAAAAATAGTGTGCTAAGGAAGCTAAACCTTGTAGTTAGCTTGTAAGCTAGCAAGCTACAAAGATTTGTCCCTAAGATTTGCAACCAATAATCAACCTAGAATGCTATACTAGGAGAATAAAATCAATTTCAAGATATCACCCCATCTTCCTAGAAGTTACCTAGCAAATCAACCAAGCTAAGCAACCAAGAGGAGTATAAATACCCCCCTTGATGCTTCCATTCGGCCCTAATGCAAAAGAAGGAGAAATCAAATTCAAAAATACAAGTTCTAGCTCTTGTAAAATCATCCAATTAATTCTCAAGCCTCCTAGCAATTAAACTAAGGTAAGAAAATTCTTTCATCTCTTTTTATCTAGGTTTGATGGGTGAAATAAATTCAAGAAACTCACTAGTGAATAGTATGAATAGTAACCTCTCTTTGGTTTCTTGATTTCAATGGTGGTTTTAGGTTCTAAAAATCATACCAAGCACTTCCAAGCCTCCACCATCCTCAAGAAAACATCTCAATCTTTCAAGAAAGGTAAAAATCTTTGGCCCAATTTTATTTAAGATTCATTTTTAAGATCCATTTAGTATGTGGTAGTAAACCTAGTGTAATGAGTGTTATTGATGAAATCTTGATGATTAAGTTAAGTAGATTTGAGGTTGGTTGTTGTTGCCTCAAGAACATGATGTTCTTGAGAGTAGTTTGTGTGTTGATGATGATATGATGATTGTTGGTGGTTGTGTTAAGAGTTAGGGCATAAATGAAACCCCGATCGTAAACGTAACTCCGTTAAAACCAACAAATCGTAACTTTAAGTTTCTGCAGAAAATCCCGAAGTTGTAAACTATAATTTATTGAAAAATAACTTTTTTAGGATATCTAATGTTATAAGGATCATTTAGGCACTTGAATCGCTTGATTCCGATTTACGGATCAAAAGTTATGACCGTTTTAGTAAAAGTGATTTACGCGATAAAAACTGCTACGAATTATGAACTTTAAAAATATAAAGGATAGACTTAAAAGTGTTCATAAATCATGAAAATTTTACAGAGAGTAAAATATTGAGTTTCCTAACTTCCATAAAAATTTCAAGTAAAAATAATAATTTCTCAATTTTATAAAAATATCGGAGCCGAGACCGCGCGAGTAGAAACCGTAAGAATCCATAAACGGAGCCGGCGGCGATAATAAGAATGAACCTAAGATACTTAGGAAAATCAAGCGACAATAATGTGAATATGACTTAAAGGAATAATAAGGGTAGTATAAGCTGAGAGAGTGCATAATAAGTAGCACATGAGTGCGAGTCGCCGTAAATTAGAGCGGGACCTAACGAAATGTGTTTATGGTTATAGATTTTCGAGCGGAACCTAGAGCATCCTCCACCTCGAGATACCCAGGCAAGTTTACGAACCCAACTCTATTTTACTGTTGTGTTGTGAAAGGATTGTTTTACTATCATTGCATAAATAACATGCTCGCCATGATACGTAGTTGTTGAAATTTCACATAATGTAGCGATGTTGTACAATAAAGTACATATCGTGAAATGTTATTTCGCTTTAAGCGTGACGTATTATATAAGACCGAGAGTCGGTCGGGATTTAAGATAAAACCCGGGAATCATTTCTGGTGATATTATAGGACGGTTATGAGTCCATAGTAGTACGTTTTAAAGGGACTCAACATCCACTTACGAAACATTAAAACACCTTGAACTTTTATTAAAACAATTTCCCAACGATCATATTCCCTCAACTATATTTTATTGTTCGAATAATAAATACTATATACTTATTCATTATTATGGGAGTAGTATACTCCAACGATTATTTATTTCAAACCCGATTAATCACTATAGATTAATTATGGAGACACAAACTAGTTGAGGAATATTATTTTAAATATTCTTTTAGAGAGTAAACTCATTCGAGGTTTAATTACTTATCGATTATCATTTAATTATTTATTATTTATTATTGATTTAAAAATCATAGATCCTGATTTAAAACATACTTTCTGATTTCAGAATATCATTCGAATAATTTCAGATCGTTGGTGAATATTATCCCGACTTATTTAATATGTTGAATATAGTTTCAAGGAGAAACTTTTCCCCCTTATTAATTATCTATTGACAACGGTCAACTCACATCCTTAGTACTTCCTCCGAAATTCTCAGAAGTACGTATATACATATATACACTTATATCTTAGAGAGATAAGTTGTTTCTATCAACAAGAAAAATGCTTGGGGAACTTTGATGTGGTTCGAGTTCTCGAGATTGATAGAATTCTTTTAAAGGACAAGGGAGGGGTAGACTCTGGTACTATGTGTGCTAGATGGACTACCAAAGGTACCGAAGACGAAGGTACTCAGTGTACTCAGGAACTTGTGAAGTATGTGTATACCCGAAAATGGGACACGTAGCCCGAATGCGGCAAGGGTGATAACCGGGATACGAAGGTGTCGTCCTTCTACTAGTAGAAATGGTTACTATTATCGTATTACGACTGATCATCGTATACGATGGCTCCAATGAGTGTCCTAATTCTTCCAACTGAAATTGAGATGCAATACCGTAACCCAAGCCTAGGTGCTGGGATTACTATTAAGGTATTCGCAGGATATTAAAATCCCTTAAAGAATTGTTTTCATAAGAAGGTGGGTATCACCAAGGAAAACTATTTTCGAATAAAACATAATTATCATATACGATGTTATCATACAGTCATTTTCATACTGTACTTTATTATGCTAGGCATTATAGCTCACACTTGTTTTCTTAAATTGACACAACACAACAGTGAATCAAGATGCCTGCCATGAGAACCACAGCCAGGAAACGGGTAGGAAATGGCCAGCTGTTCCGTAGATTGTTTGGTGTTATACCACAGGTAGTCAAAATAAGTTGGATTAGTTTTCAGTTGTTTATAGTTCGGCTTATTTATAAGTATGACTTATGTAAGGTAAGAAACAAGAAACGTATATTTGGCCGGCGGACTAGCCTTACTTAAAGGTTACTCCCCGGTAAGATTAATTACTTTAGGGTTGTAATAAATATCACTTGATGATTGAAAATTACTCTAGTTATGATGGTTCATTTCCAAGACAATAACCTGTAAGTGTGTATGTGTGATAAGTGTGGGGTCGTGAAGCGTGAGTATTTATATATTGTAGTGTGAGTTTAGATGGTGTGGCTTCCGAGACTCCTGACCCCGGGTTTTGGGGCACCACAGAAATGGTTTCAGAGCCTTAGGTTATCAAATATTGGAAATGATAGGACATAAAATACGTAGACATGAGAATAATAAAATAATCAATTAGAGCTCAAGTCGAGTTCGTCGTCGGGCTACACGTGTAGTCTTGACCGTTTAACCCTCAAGGGAATTCCAACTCTAAGTTAGTAACACCTTGCCTATTGTGTCAGGTACCAGTGGAGCCTAGGATGGAGGTTGATCCTGTTAATGATGTCATGATTCCTGAGCGTGACCCTATTCCCGAGCCAGAGAGCCCACCCATTGATGATTCAGACGATGACCCTACTGAGGATGTCCTAGAGGAGGAGACTAACCTTCCTGTCCCCATAGCTAATGGTGTAGTATGGAAGGGTGTAGATATGTACCCTCACCAGGCTATTCGCTCTCTTACACCACCCCTAGGGATCCAGAGCCCTATGCCCTATACTGATGATGATGAGGAGGCGATACGTGCACAGTTCCATGAGGTTCATGACATATCCTCTAGCAACCCAGATTCACCTCTACCACCACCGGCGACCATGCATGTAACCGTACACAACTGGGTAGTGGGTCAGCTTAACGCTGAGATCACTGCGGCATCCACTCGCATTGCGGAGTTATGCCAGGCACTGACAGCTGAGAGAGCCACCCGACTAGGATACCTAGGAGATTTCAGAGCTGCTTCTCCAGCCATAGCCCGCAGAGATATCGATGAGATCGAGCTCTGTAACAGGGTTCAGATAAGGATGACAGTAGTGGGAGGATATATCTCGGTAGTTGATGTAGAGCTGATGATTGCAGTAGCGATGAGGAGGGTGCGTGACCTCACTCGCAGTGATAGTGAGTGAGAGACTAGTGACTAGATATGGACCTTGAAGAAGGCCGGGTGACTTGTCACCAATTTTGATAGGATAGCTAGTAGTAGATAGCGTTCCTAGCCCTTCAGGTTACACGGCTTATGTATTTTCATTTCAGTATTCAGAACTAGTAGTGATAGATTGAAATCAGGCATGTATAAACTCGACTAGTTGTTTCATCCCCAAGATATAAGTGGGAGATCTTATTAATATATATCTAAGCGGTTATTAAGAAATGATGTCTTTATTATTGCACTTTATGAAAACCTGCTAGATAATAAATGACATGCTTACATATGAATAAAATAATCCAACTGTTATAATTACAACTATGTTGACCAATTTTCAATATCAGAACAATGCCACCCCGTAGAAGAGGAACCAGGGCACAGCCCGCAGAATCTGTTAACCAACAACGAGGTGAACCTGACCCTGTAGCGAATGAGGAAAGTGAAGAAGACCTAGACTATAATGAATATAATGAGGAATAATATGTAGAAGAAGAGTCTGAGGATACCCATTAGGGAGGGAACCCCATGAATGAATTTATGGAACTGCTAAGAGCAAATCTGAACCAACAGCCTATTCCACCACAGCCACATGCTGCCCAACAGACTGCAGCTACTGCCTTTAGAGCCTTCAAATCTCTCAAACCCCCAGAGTTTCTAGGATCTGCCGACCCCGTTGAAGCACGGGCCTGGCTCAAAGAGATAGAAAAGTCTTTCGAGATACTAGGTGTTGAGGAACGACATAAGACCATTTTCGCTTCTTACATGCAGAAAGGAGAAGCTAACTACTGGTGCGAGTCCAAACAAAACCTAGAGACTGATGTTATGATCCCATGGGATAGATTTACCCGACTGTTCTTAGACAAGTATTTCCCTAGGTTTATGGAAACCCAGATGGAGATTAGGTTTCCAGAGTTGAAACAGGATAAGATGACTGTGGCAGAATATGAGGCCAAATTTACTGAGTTATCGAGATTTGTGCCTGAGTTTGTGAATACCGAAGAAAATAAAGTGCGAAGGTTTCATCTTGGTCTGAAACAGTGGATACAGAACCGAGTGGCAGTGTTAGAGCTGACAGACTATGCCACCTTAGTACAGAAAGCCTCGATTTTATTGAAGCTGGCAGTGAGCAGAGTGTTAAGGAAAAAGAAAATAGGAAAAGGAAGATAGGAAGCCAAGGAATAGGAACCGGAAACAGGAGTCTTCCGAACAGGTTCATCAGGGGAGCGGTGTCCCAACCTGCATGAGGCCCCGGATTCAGAAAGGCCCCGAGCGAGAGTATTGGCCAGGGCGGCGGACAATCTAGGGCCACATTTCATAGCCAACCCTGTGCCCCAATACCAGAGTGTCAAACCTGTAAGAAGAGACACCTTGGAGTGTGTACCCAGACAAGAGCCCCTCTGAGATGTTACAGGTGTGACCAAATCGGACACCTTGCCAACAACTGCACCCGGCCCAATGTAACGTGTTTCCAATGTGGAAAGGTAGGACACATGAGAAAGGATTGCCCAACGTTGAAGCCCCCAGCCTCAGGGATGAGCAAAGCTGCATCCAACTGACCCCCAGTTGCTAGGACCTTCAACATGACTATTCAGGATGTTGTCCAAAACACCGATGTGATAGCAAGTACCCTTTTGTTAAATTCTGAACATGCAAATGTCCTTTTTGATTCTGGAGCAACCAAGTCAAGTGTTCCAAATGGATGTAAAGAGTGCATTTCTAAATGGAGAACTTGATGTTATATATAATTGATGATATCAGCAGAAGCTATCAAAAGTTTATATCAGGACTTATATCAACATTTATTGAAGAGTGACATCATCAGTACTTATATCAGAACTTGATGATCAGCTAATGATGTCATCAAGATTTATCACTTCAGTAGATATTCTATATGGGAAAGGAAAGCAAGAATTCAAGGCAGTAAAGGAATTTATCTCAGAATCAATCATACATGGATAGGTTTCCTTATTATAATAGAATATGAATCCTTATTTGGTTGTGTAGTTGTGTTATATATAAAGCACATATTATGTTCAAGCTATTGTTACTGTTTGTGCCCTAGAGACAACACTATTATGTTTATATTATGAAACATTTGGATTATTAATTCTAAATATATGGATTATTCTTTAGTAATTTATTATATCTTTATTTTCTGCGATAAGATGTTAGATTAATAAATGTCCTTGGAATATGATATGTAATTTTATATCTCTAAGTACGTGACTTATAAATGAGATTATGAGAATAGTATCAATATTCCTAAAGATCCCTAGTCGAGTATTATTATTAAGGGAAAATAATAATGCATTAAGACTAGTGTGAATGTTGACTGATGATCACATCTCATTGATCATAGGTATAGTGATACTAAAGTCAAAACACAGGCACATGTATTATATACATGGTGCTGGAAGACCCAATGTGAGATTCTACATGTCTGTTGTATCATAAGTAATTCTCACAGTGATAATCATGTATTGGTCCTTAGACTCGAAATCATTATATTTCTATATGAGAATTAATATACTTTGGTTGCATTAAAGACCGGGTGATGATAAAAGTGTATATTGGGTATATTATGAATCATAAGAGAAATATGAATGATCTAGAAAGGATTTAACCCTCCTATTTTAGGAGTGATATTATTGGCCTCTTGTTTGAGTTAGAATATGAAATGCATGGCCATGCTCAAATGTTGATTTGATGTTATAGTCTACTCATCGATCAAGGAAACCTGGATTAAATTATGAAGAGGATGACACATAACATGCCTCGAGTTTAATCTATAATATATGGTTAAAAGGATTATAGTACATTGTACATTATACACAAAATGTTTAATCGATCACCGATTTAATTATTATTACTTGGGTAACAATGATGTATTACTAGATGCCGCTCATTGTTTATGATTTTAAATTAGATTTAAAATTGTTGCCAACTTAATAATAACCTAAAGGGTCGCATAAAGAATGATTGGAGGATTATTTAATTTAAATTCGGATTTAAATTAAATGTAAGTAATTCAAATTATTTGTTATTAATTAAGTGTGACTTAATTAATAAAATAAATAGGAAATTCGAATTTAATATTAAATCCGAAATTAAGTTATTGGATGATTAAGTGAGACTTAATAATACAATAATTAGAATTTCGAATTTAATAATAATAATAACTCTAAAATTAAGTTTAGGGTTGGAGGCCCAATAGCTCTTGCCTATATAATATCTTTTTCTAATAGAATTAGGGTTACACGTTTTATTTGATAAAACATAAACCCTAGCAGCTTGAAGAGAGATAGAGAGAGCAAGAAGGCGGCCTCAAGAACGTGCTAGTACACACCCATCCTCCGGGCGATCATTCGTGTGGATACCTTCAAGGCGTAGATCGTTCCAACGACAAGCAACGTGGTGATCATTCAAGAACTCCATCTTTCCATTAACGTAAAGCTTCTTAAGGTAAACATACTGAACTACGAATTAAATATTATTTTTCGCATGGATCCTGCGGAGGGTTTCATTTTTTTTTTTAAGATTTAAATTTACGTTTTCATTGCGTTTATGTGCTAAAAACCCTTCAGCTATATGTATTGCGAATATTGTTATATTATTCACATAACCTAGCAGCTCTCAAGGATATTTCTTCAACCTTTGGAGAGAGTATGTTTGTAATCAGTTTTTATCTGTTAATAAAAAAATTATTGATTTTGTTGAAGCTTTGTCGAATTCATTGCATAAACTATATTAACCCCCTCCCCTCTACAGTTGATTACGAACCTAATAATTGGTATCAGAGCTTGCTGTTAACATATAAACAGTTTAAAGATTAGAAATTCAATCTTCAATGTCAGACAAAGAAGAAGAACCATAGAATCCAAAACCACTACCCCGAACCACATCACTGATTAACAGCAACATGGGTAGGTATAAAGTAATGAAGGTGCCAATCTTGAAGATACATGAATATCCAATCTGAAAAGTCAGGATGGCCATGTGTTTGGAAGCTACATATCCTGAATATCTAAACAGGATTTATGATGGTCCTCATAAACTAATGAAGGTAGTTGTTTCTGTTGCAAGAAAACCAGAAAAGATGGTTGACAAAGACAGGAATGACTATTCTCCTGAAGATCTTTCATCTATTATGAAGGATGCAAATGTCAGACCCATCTTACACAGTAGTCTTGATAGTGTTATGTCCAATAGGGTTATTGGATGTAAGACATGAAAAGAGATATGGGATGCTTTAAAAGTAAAGTGTCAAGGAACAACTGCTATCAAGAAGAACAGGAGGAAAATACTTACTCAAGAATATGAGCACTTTGACTCAAGAGATAACGAGTCCTTAACTGAGATCTATGACAAATTTCAGAAGGTCCTGAATGACATGTCTCTTTTCGATAAGGAGTATGATTTGGAGGACTCAAACTTGAAGTTTCTACTTTCTCTGTAATAACCCCAAATTTTTGGAATTTTTGAAACCCTTATGAATAGTGTTTTTTGTTGATTATGCTGAATAATAAAACTTTTCATGCCACACTATGTAGAGGTTCTTTTATTGTTATTCTGAGATCGTATTAGTACTCTATATGATGAATAAGTGTATGTACAGATCGTCAGAATCCAAATCCGAACACTTTGATTTTTCCCGAAAATCCACCAGATACCGAAAGAATTGCGTATAAGGTAACATGATTAAAAGGATTTAAATTTAAGGATTATAAGAGAGGATCATAAAAGGAATATAATGTATTGAGAAAGGTTAAGGGAACCCAAGTAATAAGATCCCGGGTATGATCCCTCAAACGATAAACGAGAACGAAAGTTAAGCGAACCGTATAACAGATCAGCGGTCATTAGCCAAGTAATTAGGGGTTAATCAAAGAGGTTAGTGGGTGATGATGTCATCATACCAATAAGAAGAAAATAAGTGTAAAAGGATTACATAATCAAGATGACCTAAGCATGACCTAGTAGATATTTTGAATTGGTGGAATATTAGCCAAGTATTTTTAACCATGTTAAATTCTAAATATGGTTAATTAAAATAAAAGAGAAGCAACCAAGTAATTCACCACACAATTAGTCAAAGGGCAAAAGAAGAAGCATTTCACTTTCTCCCCCTTGAAAGCTTGCTCTCGGCCAAAACCAGAGCAGCAACTTCAAACTGCCATATCTCCTTCAATACTCACTCAAATGATGTGTTATATAGCTCGTTGGAAAGGTATTGAGATGGCCTACAACTCTTATTCACAAGTCTCTTCCAAATAAGTAGGGTAAGACCCTCATATTTACAGTTCTTTCAATCTGACTTTTAGAAACTTCAAAACCTAACTTTGTGTTCTTGATTTCTTTGGAAAGATCAAGCTTGTAGGAGGCTCCCTAAGGTTTCCTAGCAACTTAACACCTCCCAAGGAAGGTATAAACTTCAAACCCTAGCTTTGATTTTATGATTCCATTAAGTTTTATTGAAGCATTGTTAGTATTAAGGCTTGGTCTTTGATTATAAGTAGTTTTGGTGGATTTGTATTGGTTTTGAATATTGGGTCTTTGATTGGTTGGATAAATTGGTAAAATTTGGAGTTGGGGACTGAGTTGTAGTATGATGGTTGAATATTATTGTGTTGGTGGTTGTGAGTGAATTGATGAGAATTTAGAGTGATAATTAAATTGGAAATCGCGTAAACATAACCGTCATAATGCCCGATTTTCCTTAACTGTTCTGTTCTGAACTTTAGGACCTGTGAACTCACTGTAAGATTCTAACCTTTGCCATGTTTAGATAGTTCATGTTACGAGCTTTGTTTTGATATGTCGTTCACCTAAATCCGAGTTACGAGCGATGAGAAACGACCGTTTTAAGTAACGGCGTTTTGCGAACGAACCATTACCCCTCGCCTTACTTTGAAACATTGGTTAAGGCCCTTAAATGACTAATTGGATTATGAAAAAATTGTGTAAAGTGGGTTAGACGATTGGTAGGGTACTCGCGAAAGAATCGCCTTAAAACTCTTAATGGTTAATTTATTAAAAATGATGGAGCCGAGGGTACTCGAGCGACTTAAGTGAATCGTTAAGCGCGAAAGCGAACGTTAGGACTCTAAATGGTTAAAATCTAGTTTCTTAAGCGACCGGGGTTTAATTCCGACTTATGTTGTTGTTCATAGGTTATCGGACCCACTCTAAACTTAAGTCTATCTGGGAGCACTCAGGCAAGTTTTCTACCCGTTATACTGTTGTTGTGATGTATACATTTGTATATGCATTATCTTGTGATAGATGCATGATGGTTAATTAGAAAATTCTTGCGATATATTGTACCATGTGATATGGTATATATGCATGCCTGTTTCGTATTCTTGATACATATATCTGTTGATTCAGTTGATAATACCTATGCTAGAGATAAGCGGTAAATTACATATACCCTTAGTATAGGGGACCCAAAGGTGAACATTTTTCTAAAACCGGGAGTCGATGCTCCCGAGTATAATATATATATTTATATATATATATGAATAGTTTTTAAAACTATGAATCAAATAAGGTTTATTCGATAACTTTATTTTATTAATGAATATTATTTTGAATATTCATTCGAGGGCTTATGACTCCGTTGATTTTATTATTGAATATTATTTTGAATTTTCATTCGAGGGCTTATGACCCCGTTGATTTTATTATTGAATATTATTTTGAATATTCATTCGAGGGCTTATGACCCCATTTATTTTATTAATGAATATTATTTTGAATATTCATTCGAGGGCTTATGACCCCGTTTATTTTATTAATGAATATTATTTTGAATATTCATTCGAGGGCTTATGACTCCGTTTATTTTATTAATGAATATTATTTTGAATATTCATTCGAGGACTTATGACTCCGATCAATTACTAATTATTATTCTTTATTTTATTAAGGAATAATATGTCGATGATCAAACTCACTTTTGATTATTCAAATAAAGATATTACTTTCGTATAAGTAAATCTTTGGTTATTTAATATTCATTGCAAGTATAAGTTTTAAAACTTCTACTTCAATTATTTTTATAAAAATTATTCTTTATGAGAATATTATTTAAATAATAATATTCAGATATTTCCTAAAATATTGGGACTGATTTATTTTATTAAATCAGCATCACTCCAAACATTCTTAAAAATGTTTTGCTTGTCTTCAAAATGATTTTAAAAGTTAGAGCGGATCCCAAAACTCATTTTTATATTTAAGATCCTCCTTTCGAAGGGGATTTAAATACTCGCTCAAAACCTGAGGGATCCGGCTCTGTGGTGTATTGTATATTCGCAACAAGGTTGCTATTTTGATAAAAGAATTTTTGATTACTTACCCAACACTCGGGAAGTAAAATTCTTGGAATAAGTTAATCCATTAACAGGCATCGCCTGGGAAATATCGGTGAGTTTTCCTTTCCAACTAGATACGACTTCTTGGTGGAGCCGTATCAACAAGTTGCTACTTGGGGAAAGTGGGGACGAACTTTACGTTTCAGAGTCATGGATTTCATCTAAACTAGGAGTGGCGTAAGTGGTCGAGTGGCGCCGGCCCAGCCTTATTTATTGGCCCAAATAGCCCGGAAGTTCCGCTAAGACGGTCCATTCCTTAGGAGTCCAGCGTTCGGTTGACAAGTAAATCCGACTGTTCTCCTCTACATGTAGAAAATGGTGGGGTTGCACTACTACAACTGATCATCGTAAGTGGTCTTCCTGGCGCGGCAAACTCCCGTAATGAGTTCATCATCCAATTGGATATTTCTGCAACACTACCCAGAGCACTTCGATAGAAAGGCTACGGTTGGGCGATTGTTGAGTGTTGGCAGGGTCAAGTTTTCAAAATGATGTTTGTATCAAATGAAGTATCTCGTAACTTCATTTTATTTTGATGATATTTTAAAGATTGATTCTATACAAGTTTTGTCTTGTAGCTTAATCTATGGGATGAACTATTTATACATTGAACGGTGGTAGTTCAAGTAGTATTCGGAAAAGATATAAGTATATTGGAGTATCTTGTAACTTCATCTTTTAAACTTATATCTAGTTAATGATTGTCTTATGAATGACAAAGATTTTCAGAAAAATGTTGAGACAAGGTTAGATATATGAGATCACCTTGCAACGAAATTTTTTATACAGTTATAAACTGGAACTCTGTGTATATTATACATGTAAGAAGATTTCAAAGATTGTGAAAAGTATATATGTATATATATACTGAATATTTTGCGACTTGGTCGCGTTAAGATATCAGCTTGGTTCATTTCTTCTTGACCAAGACTTTCATGAGTACTATGAGAATGCTCATATATTGTTAATTATTATACATATTATTTCGGTGGGCTTGTTGCTCACCCTTGCTTTCTTCTTTCATCACACAACATCAGATAGACAAGATGAACAGGACCAAGCTCCCAATTCGTGAGCGGATAGGAAACGGTCCGCAGTTTCCTATAGGCGTTGATGTCGCTGTAGCTGAGGTAGGAACTACCAATAGGCTAGGCTTTCAACTTTTGATGTACCAGACTTATGTATCTATATGAATTGTAATAATGGCAAAGAAATGTAAATTTATTCAGAAACCCTTTCAAGGTGTAATGGCATATAATTTTGGAATAAAATGACTCGTGTTATTTTTGGATATTCATCTCTGGGACTATAACTTGTGGTGTGTGTGTTTATTGCGGGGTCACAGTACAGAGTAGTTGATTGTTTATTAAGATTGTGTGTTATTAAGGGAAATGGAACTCGTGACAACCCGGATCCCCGATCCCAGATTTGGGGGTGTTACAGAAATGGTATCAGAGCCAAGCGTTATAAACCTCAGAGATGATATGACGTTAAAATAATAAGTTGACTAAGATAATAAGAACTCTTGCCAAGTTTATAGTCGGGCTACCTAACGTAGTACTGACAGTTAAAACCCTTATGGGAACCCTTATAAATATCGTGATAGAAGCGTAGTTCGTTATCATAGATGGTAGCGGGACTCCGAACCCTTAGGTTTTGGAGCAACAACGCGATGATGTTTTATTAGTTATTGGAGATCAGATTGTGGCTCCAATAGAGCGTCCTAACACGGGACCGGATGATGTTCATATTGAGGATGTAGCGGTTGAGGATGTTGTCCTAGAAGGGATTATCGCTGAGAAGGATCCTGTGAAGGATCCTGACAAGAATGAATAAAGGACCACTGAGGAATTGATGACCATGGTTAGGACAACTACCAGAGGTAGGATTGGCCGGTCACTACCAGAGGTTCGTTCAAGTTTGTAAAGATAGTAGCCCCTTTAACGCGGCTTACTCATAAGACTGAGAAGTTCGAATGGACAGAGAAATGCGAGAACAGCTTTGAAGAACTGAAGCAAAGATTGGTTACGGCCCCTATGATGGCATTGCCGGATGGAAAAGAAGATTTTGTGATCTGTAGTGATGCTTCGCATAAGGAATTAAGGTGCTTCTTATACAGCACATCAAGGTAATCGTGTACGCGTCAAGACAATTAAGGGAATATAAAATTCGATATCCCCACCCATGAGCTTGGGCTCGTGGCAATAGTTTTGCCCTAAAGATTTGAGGCACTACTTGTATGGAGAGAAGTGCGAGATTTACACAAGCCATAAGTGCTCTAGTGCATTTTCATGTAAAAAGAGCTCAACATACGCCAGAGGAGGCGGTTAGAGCTAATCAAGAATATTGATTGGGAGATTCTTTATCATTCGGGGAAAGCCAATGTGGTGGCTGATGCCCTTAGTACCAAGGAGAAACTCAAGATGATAATGTCTTTGGGAGAGTTTATAAGAGATTTTGAGAAAATGGAAATAGAAGTGAAGGTAACCGGAGCCGGTACCGAAAAGATGTTTGAGATTGCAATACAGCCCGAATTATTGGAAAAGAACATATTGTGCCAGAGAAAGTGATGAATGAAGGCAGAGAGCCAACAAATAGATAAGAGATTAATACCGAGAAAGATGATAAGGGAATAATGAGGTATTCCTACAGAATTTATGTTCCAAATGTTCAAGAGCTTAAAGATGAGATCTTAGATGAAAGATAGTTTGAGGAATAAGATTTAGAGCAAACCCTGAACGTGATAGTCAGGGAGGTCGCCATCAAGATAAAAGGAACCCATAACATAATGAAGTGGAAAATGAGGATTTTAACGTATAAGATAACCCCAAGTATGGGAGAAGGATGAAACATTTCATACTAAGGAAATAGAAAGTCGAGTAAGGAAAGGAGACCCGAGATGGTACTCCTGTACGGCAATTCATGGACCTGTCTAAAAAGAACTTAGACTATTATCCCCAACCACCACCTTGAGGAAACAATGCGGTAGGAAATTCTTTCATGACCTATAAGTCGCTAAGCTCTCAGAGTTCCAAGGAACAGGTTGACCCAGTCGAGGCAAGAGCCTGGCTAAAGGAAATATAGGAATCATTTGAGATTCTAAATGATTGACGAATCACAAAAGACTGTTTTTGTCACTTACCCTCCTAAGAGAAAGGCCACCCGCTGGTGAAAGGCCAAGGAAGGCACGGAGCAAGAGATTATAATAAACTGATTTAAGTTCAGTCAATTGTTTTCAGAAAAGTACTTCCCAAGGTTATGGAGATAGTGTAAAAGCTTTAGAGCTAGAATAAAGGCAGACGAGTATGATGAATTATGAATCTAAGTTGTAAAAGTTGTCAAGATTCGTTCTGAAAACACGAATCCAGAATGACTGGATGTTTGAAATCAAAGCTTATGTTGTGTTGGTTCGTGAAATAATGATAAGAGAAAGGAAAATAAAAAAGAAACTAAAGTGGAAAGGAATATAAAGGCAATAGAGTTTGAGGAATGATAAGGGAGTTGGGTATGAGGAAACCCTAAAGACTCATACCAATAGAAATAGAAAAGTATGTAATCGTCAAGATGAGGGTGATTCACCATGAGTTAAAATTGATGGTTAAAGGCATAAGAGATACATATATTTTATCCCCTGTAAGTTGGGAGGATTCGAGGAAACCCTGAGATAGTTCGAAAGATAAATAATGAGACGCGGATAGACTGAGGAGACAAGGAAGTAAGAAATTAGGAAAATTGGATGAAGGAAGTGACCTTCAAGAATATGAAGTGTAAGACCGATGGCTTGATACCCAGGAAGGGAGATAACAGGAATGAGAGATATCCCAACATTGAGATGACTGTTGAAATAAACAACAAAAGTAAATACAGAATTATTAAGAAAAACTTCATGTTGAACACGACCAATATTTTCTAGAACATCCTTGTTATCGTTACCAAATCAAGCAAGAAAAGTAGATAACCGTAGTTATCTTTTGAAGGCCATATTGATTGACCTCATTTTAAATACAAATGTTATTGTGAAATAAGGCATATACTATCGAGGTGGGAAGGATTGAATAAGGCACCCTTATCAGGGATATATGACTTGATTATCCATGAAAGGATGCATGTACCTTTTTAAAGGTGGAATTAAAGATAGAACATCGGTAACTTAAAATGAATCCTAGGGGAATGCATAAAGGTTTGTATTTCACCCTTAATAGGGATAGTATGAGTTTTGACAGTATAAATTGGAAAGGATTAAGGTAATAACAACCTGTAAGAATCAGTGGAGAAATTTTTCAGAAGTATATAGACAATGATTCTAGTATTAATAAATGGTATCTTGATATGCCCTGTATCTAAGGAATACAAGAGGAACGATTCAAGGATAACCTTAGAGGTTTTACAAGGAGAAAGGTAATATTCAAAATTCGCAAGAGTAAAAATGTTGATAAAGGAAATATGACGTAATTATAATGATGCCAAGTGGGGCACGTGTTAAACCACGAGAAAGTATGGATCAAACCAGTAAAGGTCAAAATTGTTCAGGGCAATTAGGGCCTAAGATAAAAGATGTTCTAAGTATGATTGAGAGTCAGTCGTGACAGTGATTAACCTCTAAAGACTGAGGCAATAACTTATGAAAAAATGGTGATATTTTTTTTTACTCATCTGATTTTTAGGAAAACATCTTCACTCAAGCAGTGATTGGAAATGAGGTAGAAAATTTAGTAAAGGTGGTTAAAATGACATTGATTGTAAGGAAATATTACTATCAGGAAGGGCCAAAGAGGTGGCCGACACTTTAAGTGTAAGAAGATAATTATAGGCGCTTGTGCCAAAAGAATACAGTGATGATGGTTAAAGCTGTGAAGGTTGTATTATGGTTTGGAAGATTGACATTCCTTCTGATGACTGTGCAATACCCAACTGTAATAGTAGTTTGGTAAAGGTTTAATTCGTATAATCGTCATGAGCGGGCTATCTATCTTAGAAGGTACTATCTTGAGATAAGCCAGGACCATGTTACGAAATGACTAAATGAACCTTTGAGATGCATGTCTCCCAATAAAGACATACGATTAAGAATGGTATTAACCTGCTATCGTTGCCTTCATTGAAACTCTTCTGTAATTTTATCTGCTTCATGTCATATGTACGTCAAGTTCAGGAGTGTTCTTCATGAATCATGAACGGTGATCATGTTACCTCCTTAGAAGAATTCGATACGAGATGTATAGACTCCGTATAGTTAGCTATTAAGACTTCATGGAAAATGAATGATTACAGTAGGTCAACGGTGGACCCTAGTAGTGTAGGAATGATTGTGTGGGTAATGAGCCGATTAATTACAACCGTGAGAGTTGTATTGGAATGGATGTTGAGATTAGGTACCACTAATAGGGTTGTGGTGATGTATAAGTTATCATTGATAGACTAATTAAGTCGATTATCGACCTATTGAATACTTATTCCTTCTTATCAATAGAGAGTCGTATTACTATACGAGGAAGGTTGCAGTGCAAGCATAGAATTCTAGTAACGATGATGTCTAGAATGAGATCCCAGATTCGATTTTCGATATCGAAGGAGTTTCAAAGGTGATTGTGTATAAGCTCGAGGAAGAGCATGGGTCCATAGAATGATGGATGGAATAGTAAATATTTAAGCATGTGAAATGCAATGCTATTATACTTGATGTGGATTTATATACATATATGTTTTGTTCTCCTATGACAAACCTCTATAGTTCAGAGGTAGACTCCAAGCCAGATATTTTGTGGCAGTATATTTTTTTTATATATACAATTCTCTTCAATTCGTTCTTTTCTTTTCATTTTGTATAAGCTGAGAAGAACAACCCTTCCAGAAGGGGAGGTATTGCCGAATGACTATCTATCTGTGTGATAGAAGCCTAGTAGGATACCACATGTTGTTTAATTGCTTGTAAAGTACTAAAGGCTGGCCACCTTCTGTACTAACTATGCAATAGAACAAGTGTTCATGATCATAGTGATCTCTCAACAAATTCCTTTACTTCTATATGATTGATCAAACTTTGGAAAATAGAAACAGCTGAAAAAGGAGTAGTAAAGTTGTGGTGGTATTCGGAATGGAAACACATTCGTGATACTAAGGTTGACGTGGTTATTAAAAGGTTATAGAACGTTAACGAGCAAAAGTATAACCAGTATAATATTAGGCACGGAAGGTAGTAACGATTATGAACTGGAAAAGAATGAGTATTGAGAAGCAAAAGCTCTAATGCTAAAAGCTATAATGAGAGTCTGTGCAATAGACTTGAAAGAATTTGGAATGATCACTTAACGCGGATTGAGTTTTCTCACGATAATAGATCGTATGTCAGGTATCGAGATGTCGTCTTATGAGATCTTTGAGGGAAGACAATGTCGATCCCCCTTATGTTAGGATGAAGTTGTAGAGCGCAAGATGCTCAGACCAGCAGTGGTCCAAAGGACCAAGGATATAATAGATTTAATCAGAGGACGTCTGGTAGTAGCCCAAGATGGGAACATGAAGTATGTTGATTTGACACGAAAGGACAAGGAATAGGAAGTAGGGGACCTAGTGTTGTTATAGGTATTCCCTTGGAAAGGAAGGATGAGGTTCAGAAAGAAAGGGAAGCTAAGTCCACGAATTGTTGGACCCTTGGATATATTAAGACGTATTGGGAAGATAGCATATGAGCTAGCACTACCCCCGAACATGTAGCAAGTCATAGCGTGTTTCACGTATCAATGTTAAGGAAGTATAATTCGGATGCCAGATAAATAGGGGCAATGAGCGCATAGACATGCAACCAGACGTAACCTATATGGAGCAACCAGGAAGGGTTATAGACTGAAAAGGGACAAGTGCTTAGGAGAAGGGTTATCAAACTATTCAGAGTTTGATGGAAGAACCACAATGTGGGAAAATTTACTTGAGAGTTAGAAAGTGCAATGCTAAGAAAGTATCCCTATTCATTTTCTATCTGATTCCGGGACAGAATCCTTTTAAGGAGGGGAGACTGTAATAACCCCAAATTTTTGGAATTTTTGAAACCCTTATGAATAGTGCTTTTTGTTGATTATGCTGAATAAGAAAACTTTTCATGCCACACTATGTAGGGGTTCTTTTATTGTTATTCTGAGATCGTATTAGTACTCTATATGATGAATAAGTGTATGTAAAGATCGTCAGAATCCAAATCCGAACACTTTGATTTTTCCCGAAAATCCACCAGATACCGAAGGAATTGAGTATAAGGTAACATGATTAAAAGGATTTAAATTCAAGGATTATAAGAGAGGATCATAAAAGGAATATAATGTATTGAGAAAGGTTAAGGGAACCCAAGTAATACGATCCCGGGTATGATCCCTCAAACGATAAATGAGAACGAAAGTTAAGCGAACCGTATAACAGATCAGCGGTCATTAGCCAAGTAATTAGGGGTTAATCAAAGAGGTTAGTGGCTGATGATGTCATCATACCAATAAGAAGAAAACAAGTGTAAAAGGATTACATAATCAAGATGACCTAAGCATGACCTAGTAGATATTTTTAATTGGTGGAATATTAGCCAAGTATTTTTAACCATGTTAAATTCTAAATATGGTTAATTAAAATAAAAGAGAAGCAACCAAGTAATTCACCACACAATTAGTCAAAGGGCAAAAGAAGAAGCATTTCACTTTCTCCCCCTTGAAAGCTTGCTCTCGGCCAAAACCAGAGCAGCAACTTCAAACTGCCATATCTCCTTCAATACTCACTCAAATGATGTGTTCTATAGCTCGTTGGAAAGGTATTGAGATGGCCACAACTCTTATTCACAAGTCTCTTCCAAATAAGCATGGTAAGACCCTCATATTTACAGTTCTTTCAATCTGTCTTTTAGAAACTTCAAAACCTAACTTTGTGTTCTTGATTTCTTTGGAAAGATCAAGCTTGTAGGAGGCTCCCTAAGGTTTCCTAGCAACTTAACACCTCCCAAGGAAGGTATAAACTTCAAACCCTAGCTTTGATTTTATGATTCCATTAAGTTTTATTGAAGCATTGTTAGTATTAAGGCTTGATCTTTGATTATAAGTAGTTTTGGTGGATTTGTATTGGTTTTGAATATTGGGTCTTTGATTGGTTGGATAAATTGGTAAAATTTGGAGTTGGGGACTGAGTTGTAGTATGATGGTTGAATATTATTGTGTTGGTGGTTGTGAGTGAATTGATGAGAATTTAGAGTGATAATTAAATTGGAAATCGCGTAAACATAACCGTCATAATGCCCGATTTTCCTTAACTGTTCTGTTCTGAACTTTAGGACCTGTGAACTCACTGTAAGATTCTAACCTTTGCCATGTTTAGATAGTTCATGTTACGAGCTTTGTTTTGATATGTCGTTCGCCTAAATCCGAGTTACGAGCGATGAGAAACGACCGTTTTAAGTAACGGCGTTTTGCGAACGGACCATTACCCCTCGCCTTACTTTGAAAGATTGGTTAAGACCCTTAAATGACTAATTGGATTATAAAAAAATTGTGTAAAGTGGGTTAGACGATTCGTAGGGTACACGAGCGACTTAAGTGAATCGTTAAGCGCGAAAGCGAACGTTAGGACTCTAAATGGTTAAAGTCTAGTTTCTTAAGCGACCGGGGTTTAATTCCGACTTATGTTGTTGTTCATAGGTTATCGGACCCACTCTAAACTTAAGTCTATCCGGGAGCACTCAGGCAAGTTTTCTACCCGTTATACTGTTGTTGTGATGTATACATTTGTATATGCATTATCTTGTGATAGATGCATGATGGTTAATTAGAAAATTCTTGCGATATATTGTAGCATGTGATATGGTATATATGCATGCCTGTTTCGTATTCTTGATACATATATCTGTTGATTCAGTTGATAATACCTATGCTAGAGATAAGCGGTAAATTGCATATACCCTTAGTATAGGGGAACCAAAGGTGAACATTTTTCTAAAACCGGGAGTCGATGCTCCCGAGTATAATATATATATATATATATATATTTATATATATATATATGAATAGTTTTTAAAACTATGAATCAAATAAGGTTTATTCGATAACTTTATTTTATTAATGAATATTATTTTGAATATTCATTCGAGGGCTTATGACTCCGTTGATTTTATTATTGAATATTATTTTGAATATTCATTCGAGGGCTTATGACTCCGTTGATTTTATTATTGAATATTATTTTGAATTTTCATTCGAGGGCTTATGACCCCGTTTATTTTATTATTGAATATTATTTTGAATATTCATTCGAGGGCTTATGACCCCGTTTATTTTATTAATAAATATTATTTTGAATATTCATTCGAGGGCTTATGACCCCGTTTATTTTATTAATGAATATTATTTTGAATATTCATTCGGGGGCTTATGACTCCGTTTATTTTATTAATGAATATTTTTTGAATATTCATTCGAGGACTTATGACTCCGATTAATTACTAATTATTATTCTATATTTTATTAAGAAATAATGTGTCGATGATCAAACTCACTTTTGATTATTCAAATAAAGATATTACTTTCGTATAAGTATATCTTTGGTTATTTAATATTCATTGCAAGTATAAGTTTTAAAACTTCTACTTCAATTATTTTTATAAAAATTATTCTTTATGAGAATATTATTTAAATAATAATATTCAGATATTTCCTAAAATATTGGGATTGATTTATTTTATTAAATCAGCATCACTCCAAACATTCTTAAAAATATTTTGCGAGTCTTCAAAATGATTTTAAAAGTTAGAGCGGATCCCAAAACTCATTTTTATATTTAGGATCCTCATTTCGAAGGGGATTTAAATACTCGCTCAAAACCTGAGGGATCCGGCTCTGTGGTGTATTGTATATTCGCAACAAGGTTGCTATTTTGATAAAAGAATTTTTGATTACTTACCCAGCACTCGGGAAGTAAAATTCTTGGAATAAGTTAATCCATTAACAGGCATCGCCTGGGAAATATCGGTGAGTTTTCCTTTCCAACTAGATATGACTTCTTGGTGGAGCCGTATCAACAAGTTGCTACTTAGGGAAAGTGGGGACGAACTTTACGTTTCAGAGTCATGGATTTCATCTAAACTAGGAGTGGCGTAAGTGGTCGAGTGGCGCCGGCCCAGCCTTATTTATTGGCCCAAATGGCCCGGAAGTTCCGCTAAGACGGTCCATTCCTTAGGAGTCCAGCGTTCGGTTGACAAGTAAATCCGACTGTTCTCCTCTACATGTAGAAAATGGTGGGGTTGCACTACTACGACTGATCATCGTAAGTGGTCTTCCTGGCGCGGCAATTGCCACATATCACTGGGTGCATAGGATTCAAACATGTGTCCTCTTTACCGACTACAAGCGCAAAACCGTTCCGAAATTCGAAATTTAACAAATCGAGTTGCGAGTAAAACTAAACCCAATAATTTTCAAAATACTCTTTAAAATTCTCAGAGAATTTAAATACTAATAAAATATAATTTCCATAATTTTTAAAACATTATTGATTCACACATCAAACCCGCATTTAACGATTTAACGAACAAATGTGCAGGTGAATTTAATCCAAAAATTTCTGAAATAATTTTAAAATTCTCAAAATATTCTAAACTTAATAAAATTTTAATTTCGTAATTTTTGAAGAATTATGGAATTAAATACGGATTTCACAAATAAATGCAATTAGAAAATCATACACGACTAAATAATTGATGAAATATTGATTTCTCAATTTTATAAAATCCCAAAAATAATTATTGAAATTATAAAATCATGAAAACAATTTTAGACACAATCCCAATATTTATGAAAATAAATCTTAAATAAAATCACCTTTGAATATATATACAAAGCAACACATTTCAGCAATTAATTACACAAATGATTCTCGAACACCAATAATCACTTTTAATTAATAACAAAATAATATCCAACGGTCAGAACCTCTACACATTTTTATTTAATTATTTAATTAATAATTACATATTTAAATAATGCAGAAATGTAAGAGTCGTTATAAAGACTGTTTATTAAATCTCTGCATGTTAGTTATAGAAATCAAACCTTAAGAGAACAATATAATCAAGAGTGAAACCTCTGAGTTAAAGAAAAGGAATGATCACCTAGAAATTGAGTAGTTTTCCATGCTGGAAATTCAAAAAGAAAGAGATAATATTGTTTATGTTAAAGAAAAATTGTTAGAAAAACACGTTTATCTAGACAAGGAGTTAGCTAAAGAAAGAGAGGTATTAAACTTTGGACTAACTAAGGAAAAACAACTCAAGAAATTTTAGAGAATGGTTGTTGGGGATCAGGATTAGGATATGCTGCTAGATCTAATTTTGATAAGAAAATTGAAAAAGATACTAAGAAAAATAAACCAGTAAGCACTGATACTAAGGTCAAACTGAAGAGAGTTAAGTTGAAGACTATTAAGTTTAATCTCAGTGTTGATGCTGTTAGATCAGTTAATGAGGTAGGTTCAACCTCAGCATCTAGATCAAACTTAATTACTGATAAGAGTGAAAAGGGTCACACAAAATTAGTAAATATTGGTTTAATCACTCAAAAACAGCTTAAGCAAAAGCTGAAGGATCTACACATGAAAGAAAAGAAGAAAAGGCCTAGAAGGAATTGGAATTGCAAGGTAGGTGTTAATAAGAATGGTAATTATGTAACTCATCCCAATACACCTAGAAAGGCCTGTTTGAACTGTGGTAATACTAATCATCTTGCTAATTCTTGCAGGAAGAATAAATAGATAAATAATGTTCCTTCCAAGTTAGAGTTTAGGAATAGAACAATCAGATATAAACCACAGAGTCCTTATTTTCATTGTGGTACTGTTTGGCACTCTATTTATACATGAAGAGTATCGCAAATTGTATTATGATTATTATAAACTGAAACCCTCTTTAAATAAAGCAAAATCTGTTTCTACATGTGTAAATACTGATAGTAAGGATGTTAATATAAACTCTGATAAAAAATCTCCTGCTGCATATGTTAACAAACTTAAAAAGGCCAAAGGATCCAAGCAAGTCCGGGTCCTTAAAACACTAATTGATTTCAAACACTGATTTCAGGGTAACAGGAGGAATACTATAGTCTTGGAAAGTGGATTCTCATGACACATGACTTGTTATAAATCCATGCTATCAGAATTTGAGGAGAAAGCTGGCCCAAGTGTTTCCTATGGAGATGGCAACTTAGGAAAAATCTTGGGCTATGACAAAATCAAAGTTGGAAATGTCATCATTGAAAATGTAGCTCTGGTTGCAGGACTCAAGCATAATCTGATCGGTGTGAGTCAAATCTATGACAGAGGTTACCATGTCAATTTCTATAAGGAGCATTGTGAAATTGTTAGTAAGTTTGATGGCAAGATTGCAATGACTGGTGTAAGACATGGTAGTTTATATCAAGCCAGGATCTCCACAAATACTGATGAATCAGAAGTTTGTCTATTAAGTAGAGCATTTGTGGAAGACAACTGGGAACTGACATAAAAGACTTTCTCATCTAAATTTCAACAATATCAATAAACTTGTGAGGAAAGATCTTGTGAGAGGATTGCCAATGCAGTGTTTACTCCTGATGGCTTATGTGACTCATGCCAGAAAGCCAAGCAAAGGAAAACATCTTTGAAGAGTAAAACTGAATCCTCCATTCTTGAACCATATCATCTACTTCATATTGATCTCTTTGGTCTAGTAGATGTTATGTCAATTACCAAAAAGAGGTATGCCCTCGTAATTATTGATGAATATACAGGATACACATGGGTGTATTTTAGACACACCAAGGATGAATCTCCACCCATTTTTCTTGATCATGTAAGGAACATTGGACTCTGATGTGTCAAATACTGAAAATAATGGGAACATTGATTCAGGGGGAACATCAGGAAATGATAATGGTACTAGTCAAAGAGAGTTCATGGATCAAGGACGAGGTTCCTCTTCAAGTAGTCAACTTCCATCTGCAAGAAAATTATCTAAGTCACACACACCTGACTTAATCATTGGAAACCCTAAAAGTGGTGTAAGAACTAGAAAAGCCACTCAAAATAAATGTCTCTACCATTCTTTTCTATCTCAAACTGAACCTAAGAAGGTGGAAGAAGCTCTTCAAGATACTGACTCTTATGCCAACACCAAAGAACAAATCTGTAGTTGGCACAAAGTGGGTGTTCAGAAACAAAACTAACAGTGAGGGCATTGTTACAAGAAAAAAGGTAAATTGGTTGCAAAGGGATATTCACAACAAGAATGCATTGATTATGATGAAACTTTTACTCCAGTTGCAAGCCTTAAGGAAATAAGAATTTTTCTAGCCTATGCTTCTCACAAGTAGTTTAAAATGTTCCAAATGGATGTAAAGAGTGAATTTTTAAATGGAGAACTTGAAGATGAAGTTTATGTTGAACAACCTCTAAGGTTCATTGATCCAAAGTATCCAGATCATGTCTACTTACCAGATAAAGAACTCTGTGGTTTGAAGCAAGCTCCAAGGGTCTGGTATGAAACACTTGCTCTATTTTTGTTAGAAAGTTGGTTCACAGGAGGTACGATTGACAAAACCCTCTTTTATAAATACCATGGGACGGACTTGTTATTAGTACAGATATATGTTGATGATATCATCTATAGATCTACTAATGATAAACTTTGTGAGAGATTTGCAAAGCCAATGCAGACTAGGTATCAAATTATGAGTACGTTGGGAGAATTGAGTTACTTTCTAGGGTTACAAGTTAAACAGACTGATGAAGGGATCCTTATAAATTAATCCAAATACACTAGGAATTTTCTCAAAAGATTTGGAATGCAAGACTGCTCAACTACATCAACTCTCATGGCCAATGCAACCAAGTTAGATTTAAATATTGGTTCTTCAGTAGATATAACTAACTACATAGGTATGATTGACTCGCTCTTATATTTGACTGCTAGTAGACCTGATATCATGTATGCTATCTGTCTCTGTGCAAGGGTGCAAGCTGATCCAAGATAACCTCATCTATTAGTCGCGAAAAGAATTTTTAAGTATCTCAAAGGCACCATGAATCTGAAATTATGGTATTCTAGAGATTCAGATTCTAAACTAATTGGATATTCAGATTTTGATTTTGCAGGATGCAAAATAGATAGGAAAAACACTTCTCGAAGCTGCCAATATCTTTGTGGTAGATTGGTTTCTTGGTACAACAAGAAACAAAAGTCAATTTATATATTAACTGCAGAAGCAGAATATATTGCTGCAGGAAGCTGTTGTGCTCAGATTCTATGGATGAAGAATCAGTTACTGGATTATGGTTAGATTATTTTGTTATTCCTATATATTTTGATAATCAAAGTGCTATTACAATGACAGGAAATCCAGTGCAGCATTCCATGACTAAACACAACAGCATCAGGTACCAATTCATAAGGGAACATGTGGAAGCAGGTATAGTGGAATTGGTGTTTGTTCCAACAGATCAGCAAGTAGCAAATATATTCACCATGCCTCTCTATGAAACAACTTTCACAAGATTGGGGAATGAGTTGGGAATGATATTAGGACATTTCTCAAACTCTGATAATTAAAAAATAACTGTGATATTTGAAGCATGGTATCTTATTATGTGTCAGTACTTGTTATATAATAATCATTGTGTTAAATTATGATGCCATGATAACATGCAATTAACTTATATGAATCCTAGCTGAAAGCTTCATGTTGAACTACTGATTATGCTTATATGCTCTGATATTAGTGAAACTTTCTTTGACTAATAGATCCAGACAGTAGTTGTTAAATTCTGATATTGGTAAAACTAGTTTTGACTAATAAATTGTGATAGTTGTTATAAAATATTGATAATAGTAAAACTTAGATTGACTATTTTTTTTTAAAATATTCAAATATTGCTTTAGTCAGTATTGTAATTACAGGGTTGAAGTTAGCCGCAAATGGGTAATTTTTCATGGTTACAAATGTTTACACGTTGACGTAAGGATACGAAACATGTTCGTTTAATGCATAACTTTATTATGGGGAACGCCGCATGCAGTAACACACGTTTACATGATTACTTTTACAGTCAATCGTATATTGCCACATGTCCCATTAAACTGAATTATGTCTAAATTAGCGGAGTGGGGTGTTATATAAAATCAATTTCTGATTTCAGATAAACTTTACTTATCTCTATTATTTTCTCTCTGCTACTTTACATTTCTCAAGCTGTAAACTCTGAAACCCTAACTTCTTTTTGAAAATATTTCTTAAAAATTAACCATGACTTCACCTGTTGCTTCTAAATCATTTTATTATGGTGGTGCAAAGTTTATAACTAACAACTATTCTGCTATCCTGAATAACAATGGTGTGAATGTTGATTTTCAAATTTTTCACGACTTTCTTAGATCCAGTGAGATTGGGTTTGCTCTCACAACTCCACCCATAATCTGTGGTGACCAGGTGCTTTTGATCTAGAGGACTGGATTCTATGATGATGGAGGAGCTATTTGATCTCCAATCCTTGTATTTGAATTTGACAATAAGACAAAGATTGTGACTCCTCAAACTGTAAGGGATGCATTACAATTTCCTACTCATACATCCTATACTCGATTCATGGGGGATACGGGAATGAAGAGATTCTTCACTGAGATTATGACAAGGATTTGAAGAACCTTAGTCAATTAAAAAGGAATGGGCTCATAAAGGAATGGATTTTCTTTTTCGACCGCATCACAAAGTCTTTTAACAACAAATCTTTTAATTTTGATGCCTTTCCCATCATGACACAACATATAGGGTACTCTCTAATTCATGGTTCACATTATGATTATGGTAGAGTAGTCTTGTCTTTTATTTGTGATAGGATAAATGCTGATAGAAATATAATATATTATGCTAGATTCTGTCAGTTAATTTTTAATGTTTTTTTCTTGATATTCCTATCCCCTCTAATCAAATAGTGTCAGTGTTTAAATTAACAAAAAGGGCTTTTCTGACTTAATTTCACAAGATGAAAAGCAGTTAAATTTAGCTCCTTTGAGGTTGACATTGGTTTCTAGGAACTTGCTCTTAGCAAGGCTCCCTGAGACTTATGGTTTGCTTATTAGCCAGAGTGCTAAGCTGCAGGAAATTACCGTTGGAAACCCCCCTGTAGCTCACCCCAGCACAACAACCCAAACACAAATCCAAACGCAAACTCAACCACCACATCAATCTCAAACAAAAGCTACCCCAGGTGTCTCCCAGAAGACACTTGTTGTAAAAAGAAAGAAAGAATTGGCTAAGAGAGCTACAAATCTTGCTGTAGCTAAGTCAAAACATGAAGCATCACAAGTTTCTCATTCTTCTAAACCTTCATAAATTGTCAAGAGGAAACTTGTACTTGATGGATTAGAATCAGATTCAGATGATGACAATGCTACCTTATCTTCTAGATTTCTATACCTTTCATCTGATTCTTCTTCAAGACCAGTTGTTCCACCAACTGAAAAGGGCACAACTGCTGATGCTGGTACAAGCCCTAGGCCAAAGAAAAGAAGACTGGTCAAAGCCTGTTACAATCAGCACTTGTTGAAGATTAAACAAGAAATTGCTGAGGAGACACAGAGTGCATCAAGTCCAAATTCTGAGTTCCGCACAACTGCTGAGGCACATGTAGAACTGTCTGATTCTCCAGTAAAGCAATATGACAAGAGAGCAAGAGAAGTCTCTCATTAGCAAGTACAAGCTTGTGTCAAGAGGCTGCAAGGGAAAGGTCTTTTACCTGGATCAAGCACACAAGAACCTGCACCTCAAAGTGGTGCAGCAGATATTAAAGATCAAGAGCCTCTGATTGAAACTACTCAGGAGCCTATCACTTCAATTGTGGAGAAGATACACAAGAACCTGGTTGTCAAAGTCATCCAGCAACTTCTAATTCTCCAGCTACACAAGAACCATTGCATCAATGTTACAATGAAGGCCTTATCCTGCTCCATTGACTCCTATTACAGATGCTGAAGGCAGAATTCATCCGTCTTAATTGTCTACCAATGTTTTATCAGTACCACCACTGAATTTCTGCACATAAGCTGCATATTCAGATTCACAAGGTATAAATAATGTTATTACTTTATCAACGTTTAATTTAAATACTGATTTGGTATTTTCAACATTTATTTTTCATGTTTAAAATCCTGTTGGTATGATTATTTCTAGACCTTATTTAAGGACCACCTCTAGTTGTATGACCACAAATCACCCTTCTTTATCCACCTCTTACTTCTGTAGGACAATCTTTCTGAGCTTTTCTGTGAGTTGTGTTAAAAGATTTTGAGAAAAACTGAATTAAAGAGAGGCAGGATCCTTTCTGGATAAAGAAGAGGTAGATGAGAGATATGATTTAGTAATCCTTGTGAGGAAGCTCTAACTATTAAAAGTCATGAGATGTGTGGTGTAAGGAGTAGTGAGACTACTTTAAAAGAATAGAAATATTAAGTTTAACTTGTTTTATGTATACAGGTGCACAGAGTACAAAAGAAATAGATGCGGAACAACAGTTTGTTGACACTCGAATAAACTCTGATGTACCAAGTGTTGTTAATCATCCTGCAGGTCTAAGTACTGATACTTTCTTGTAGTCCATTCACTCTACTATTCCACCACCTGAGGTAATCCATGTTGTTGCTGAAGATGTAGTAGCACAACAGTCCATCCATAAAGTTTCATCCATTTCAGGGTCACCACAGCACTCTACAGGAACTGAGGTTCTGGAAGTAAATTTAAAAGCTCCAGTTCATTTATCTAAAATTTTTGAAGATGTGGAGTTAACTTTTGAAAGTATTGAAGCTTCTGAAGTTGCTGGATCACATACTGCACCAATTTATGATTATATCTTACATGTTGAAGCTTGTGATGAAGTTCAGCAGATAGTTCGAGGTCCAGTTACAAAAGGAGAATCTAATGATGGTGAAGAAGTTTATATTTCAAATATTCTTATAGATCTTGAAGGTGATCTTTTCTTCCCTGAAGATATGTCTACACATGTAAGGCAACAGAAACTGAAAGAGTTACATGCCAAGAAGGAACATGATTATTTTGATAATCTTTGGAATGCTAAATGGAAAGATGATACATATCCTATTTCCATCACAAACTTTGTTGCACGTCTGGAAACAGTAGTACAGAAAATTTAAAATCCTGATATGGTGACTCATCTGAAAGCATCAACTCTGGTTGTCAGATCCTTACATACAGCTCAAGAAGCAACTACTTCTCAACTCAATCAGATCAAAGAATCGTTGATTGCTTCAAAGCTGACTACTCATCAGGAAATTCAAAAACAACTTGCATCAATAGATGCCAGACAAAGTGCAATTGAAGCCAATCAAGCTAGATTGAAAGCTAAGCAAGTTCAAATATATGATCAACTTGTAGAAGTACAGAATTCAATGGAACTGATTATTTCCCTACTGGTTGGCGATGATGCCAAAAAGGGGGAGAAAATTGTTAAATCTAAATGCAGGCAGCTGACATTGACAAATAATGATGATAAAAATCCTGATGGACTTAATAAGGGGACAGAAGGATAGAGAAAGGAGAAGAGGTGAAGAGCTAGTTGAAATTATTGGTTCATCAAAAGCAATCACTAGATCTTAATCTAGACAATGTGGAGAGAGTAAGAGAAATGAAAGAAGAGTTAGAGAATTGAATGTGACCACAAAAATGCAACAATCTTTACAAGTCACAACTGCTGATGAAGACCAATGTATTCTAGAGATGGAAGCTAGTGCTGAAGCAAGTCAATATCTTCAAACTCTGAAAGTGAAAGGAAAAAAGACAACTCTATTCTACAAAGATCCAAAGATTTAAGCATTTGACTTTGAGGTGAGTAGAAGAATCTTTGAAAGAGAAAATCCTGGAGTTGATCTAGAACAGCTAAGGAAAATGGAGGAAGACTTCAAGAATTCCATGAAGACAGTAAATACTGATACTACTGTTATCTCTCAAGTAATTTATGAAGATGATCCTTCTAATAGACCGAGAAAAGGTATAATCATAAAGGAGGTAAGTCAGGAAGAGGATAAAAGATCTCTCAGATCTCAAGCTATTTTAACTGCTGACATGAAGCATAAAGGAAGAGAGAAGATATGAGAGAAGTCAAAGCTTTCAAAGCCTAAATCCAAAGATGTTGCAAAGAAGAAATCATTATATAAAGCAACTAAATCACAAATACTTATAGATTCAATCTATACAGTTGCTCAATCTTTTGATACTGATGAAATTGCTGAAGAAGAAGAAATTAGCCAAGCTCACCAAAGAAGGAAGATTTATGGAGTTGACTAGGCTGATGAATTGAAATTAACCTCTGACATTGCTCAAGTTAAAAAAGAAGCTGTTATTCAACCAATCACAACCTCTGATTTTACTCATGTTGTTGATTTATCAAACCCAATTCAAGTAGATTTATCGAATTCTGGTTTTGAATACATAGTCTCTGATAAGCCAGGACTTACTTTTGAAGAAAAGAAGAAGCTACTATGGGGAAGTAAGAAACCAGCACCTAGAAGAGATTCTTCTAAAACATTAAAGAAGATTTACAGTGGAAGTTCTGAATCTAGAAAACCTGGAATCACAAGTGGTCTTGGAAGATTAAATGCTAATGATCCACTTGTAGGAGATGCTTTGACTTTAAGAAAATATTCTAATTTGACAGAAATTGGAGACAATGTAATGTTGAAGACTTAAAGAAGATCATATTTGTGTAAATTGTTATTAATCATGCTAAAGAGAAAATAATTTATTTTCTGGAGTCTGGGAGAAGCTTAATGTTGAATCAATAATAGTTAATAGACATACCATGGCAGAAATTGGAACTTATTGCTACAATTCTTAAGGTAACTAATTATGTAACTGCCAGATGGTCTGCATTCATAAAGAACCTAATATAGTTAAAGTAGAAATAAATTCTTTACAAATTGAACTATATTCCAAAGTTCATTGATCAAACTGAATATGTGGTTGATATGCCTTTTGGAGGAGCCAAGATAGAAATGAGTCTAAGGACTAAAGTTTTAACCTTTAATCCTGATGGAAAGGAAATTGGTTTTCTGGAGCTGGATGATCTATCTCTTGGAAATTCAAAGGTACATAATCTCAGGGCTGCCATTTATTATAATGATGAATCAACTGATGAACTAAAGGAACATAAACAGAGGATGCAATGGTATTTGGATGTAATGGAAAAAATTTGCTTAGGAAGTTTCTTGAAGATTTTCTAGACTATGTTAGAGTTCAGAATGAAGAGTAAAGTCTGATATTCACTGAAGTAAGAAAAAATATGCTTACTTGATTTCTGTATTTAGATAGTTTTGACATCATCAATTGGAACTTGTACATATTGTCATAATGCATAAGTTGGGGAAGATTGTTAGATATAATTGATGATATCAGCAGAACCTATCAGAAGTTCATATCAGGACTTATACCAGCATTTACTATAGAGTGACATTATCAGTACTTATATCAGTACTTGATGATCAACCAATGATATCATCAGGATTTGTCACTTCAGTAGATATTCGATATGGAAACGGAAAGCAGGAATTCAAGGTGGTGAATGATTTTATCTTAGAACCAATCATACATGGATAGTTTCCTTATTATAATAGAATAGGATTCCTGATTTGATTGTGTAGTTGTGCTCTATATAAAGAATAGATTAGGTTCATGCTATATGCATTGCGAACATTGTTATATCATTTGCATAACCTAGCAGATCTCAAGGATATTTGTTCATCCTTTTGAGAGAGTACGTTTGTAATTAGTATTTATATGTTAAATAAAAATTGTTGATTATTGACCTAACACTTGAAGTGGAAGTTTATGTTGAAAAGCCTCTATGGTTCATTGATCCAAAGTATCCAGATCATGTCTACTTACTGGATAAAGCACTATATGGACTAAAACAAGCTCCAAGGGCCTGGTATGAAACACTTTCTCTATTTCTATTGAAAGTGGTTTCACAAGAGGTACAATTGACAAAACTCTCTTTTATAAATACCATAGTAAGGACATGTTATTAGTACAGAGATATGTTGATGATATCATTTTTGGATATACTAGTGATAAACTTTGTGGGAGATTTCCAAAGTTAATGTAGTCTAGATATCAAAAGAGTATGATGGGATAATTGATTTATTTTTTGGGGTTACAAGTTAAACAGACTGATGAAGGGATCTTCATATATCAATCCAAATACACCATGAATTTGCTCAAAAGATTTGGAATGCAAGACAGTTCAACCGCATCAATTCCCATGGCCACTACAACCAAGTTAGATTTAAATACTGGTTCTTTAGTAGATATAAAACTAACTACAGAGGTATGATTGGCTCACTCCTGTATTTGACTGCTAGTAGACCTGATATCATGTATACTACCTGTCTCTGTGCAAGGTTCCAAGTTGATCCAAGGGAACCTCATCTATTAGCTGTGAAAATAATTTTTTAAATATCTCAAAGGCACCTTGAATTTGGGATTATGGTATCCTAAAGATTCAGATTATATTCTAATTGGATATTTAGATGCTGATTTTGTAGGATGCAAAATAGACAGGAAAAGTACTTCTGGAAGTTGCCAATTTCTTGGTGGCAGATTGGTTTCTTGGTACAGCAAGAAACAAAAGTTAATTTTCATATCAACTGCAGAAGCTGAATATATTTCTGTAGGAAGTTGTTGTGCTCAGATTCCATGGATGAAGAATCAGTTACTGGATTATGGGTTAGACTATTATGTTATTCCTATATATTGTGATAATCAAAGTGATATTGCAATGACAGGAAATCTAGTGCAGCATTGAATGACTAAACACATTAGCATCAGGTACCATTTCATAAGGGAACATGCAGAAGAAGGAATAGTGGAATTGGTCTTTGTTCCAATAGAACATCATTTAGCAGATAAATTCACCAAGCCTCTCTGTGAAGCTACTTTCACAAGATTGGTGAATAAATTGGAAATGATATCAGGACATTTCTCAAACTCTAATAATTAAGAAATAACTACTAATAGTTACAATATGGTATCTTATCATTATGTATCAATACTTTCTAGTTATTGATAATTGTGTTAAAATTTTGATGCCATGTAAGCATGCAATTAATTTCATTTAGTATCTGCATGTTAAACTCTGATTATGTGTATAAGCTCTGATATTGCTCAAACCTGTTTTGACTAATTGATCCTACCAGTAGTTGTTAAATTCTGATATTGGTCAAACAAGTGTTGACTGATAAATCCTGATAGTCATGATTAAATACTGATAATGGTCAAACTTTGATTGACTATTATTTTTTGTTGACGATTTGTGAAGTTATTATTGATTTATTCAATATTTTAATTGTAGGTTTGAAGTTAGCTGCAAGTGGATAATTTTTCATGGGTACAGTTGTTTACACGTTGATGTGAAGATATGAAACATGTTCAGTTAATGCACAACTTTATTCTCAGGAACTTTGCATGCAGTAACACATGTTTACATGATTACTTTACAGTCAATCGTATATTGCCACGTGTCCCATTAAACTGAATTGTATATGAACTAGTGGAGTGATGTGTTATATAAAATCAATTTTTGATTCCAGATAATACTTTATTTATTTCTATTCTTTTCTCTCTGCTACTTTACCTTTTTTCACCCATAAACTCTAAAATCCTAATTTTGTTTGAAATTTTTCTTGCAAATTAACCATGACTTCACCCCTGGCCTCTAAACCATTTGATTATGGTGGTTCAAAGTTTGTGACTAACAACTATTCTGTTATCCTGAATAACAATAGTATGAATGTTTACTGTTTTGTTTGTGCTAAACTTATTATGAATGTTCATATTCAAATTAGTACTACCTATTTAATTACAACAAATATTTAATAGTGCATGTGTACCACTAATCTCTATTTGAGTTACATGTGTTCACTATATTACAATTTGAGCACAACATTATAGAAAGCAACTGATATCACAGAAGAAATTGATAAAAGGCTTAAATCCGATCTTATGAGAATTATGATCGTTGAGTGTTCTTGTTTATCAAAATGTCTTCACATATCAATATTTCAAAAGTTTGATATTATGGAACAGGGCATACTATTTGAGACATGCTTTTCCTTTCAAAGAAAGTTGTCAATGTTCAATCTCAAAATCATATATCTTCTATCTCAATTTTTTTTCTTTAAAATGAAACACTTGAATCCAATCCTTAAATGTTGCCAAAATCAAGTGACAGTTCTTGAAACTATGCTCACCACTCAGAAACAACATTAAGTTGGAAAGAGACTACATGCTGAGGTAGATCTTTATGATACCAACAGAAACACGAGGTTTCATCGGTTTTTACTGAAGACCCTGTGAAAGCTTTTAATAACACATTCAAGTGTCAGTTCTTTGCAAAAAGAACAAGGTTTGAAACCATGGTACAGGAAAGTAACCTGGTAGATGGAGGTTCCCATAATTGGTGAACAACAACTGTCATAACCACAGTTTTGACTGTGAGTTCAATTGTGACTTCAGATTTATAAGTTATAAATACTGTCTTTACTCTATCAGCATTTTTTCTAAATACTGATTTGGTATTTTCAGCATTTATTATTCATGTTATAAATCCTGTTGGTATGATTATTTCTAGACCTTATTAAAGGACTACCTCTAGTTGTATGACCACAGACCACCCTTCTTTAGCCACCTCTTATTTCTGTAGGACAAATTATCTGAGCTTTTCTGTGAGTTGTATGCAAAGATTTAGAGAAATACAGAATTAAAGAGAGGCAGGATCTTTCCTGGCAAAAGGAGAGGTAGATGAGAGATAGGATTTAGTAATCTTTTTGAGGAAACACTAACAATTAAAAGTCATGAGCTGTGTGGTGTGAGGAGTAGTGAGACTACTTTAAAAGAATATAGAGATTAAGTGATAATTGTTATATTTTGCAGGTGCATAGAGTACACAAGAAACAGCTTTTGAAAAATAGTTTGTTGACACTTTGATAAACTTGGATGTATCAAGTGCTATTAATCTCCCTACAGGTCTAAGAACTGATACTTTTCAGCAATCCATTCAATCTACTATTCCACCACATGTAGCAATCCCTATTTTTGCTGAAAAATAGTCCATACACTCAACTCTTCCTCCACCTGAAGTAATCCCTATTGTTGCTGAAGATGTAGTAGCACAATAGTCCATTCATAAATTTTCATCCATTTCAGGGTCACCACAGCACTCTACAGGAATTGAGATTCTAAAGTTAAATTTAGAAGCTCCTGTTCATTTATCTATAATTCTTGGAGAATTGTAGTTAACTGTTGATGGTATTGAAGCTTCTGAAACTGCTGGATCATATACTACACTAATTTTTTGTTCTATCTTACATGTTGAAGCTGGTGATGAAGTTCAGTAGATAGTTCGAGATCTAGTTGCAAAAGGAGAATCTAATGATGATGAAGAATCTAATATTTCTAATGCTCTTATAGATCCTGAGGATGATCTTTTCTTCCCTGAAGATATGCCTACTCATGTGAGGCAACAGAAGCTGATAGAGTTAGATGCCAAGAAGAAGTAGGATTATCTTGATGAAATGTGGAATGCTAAATGGAAAGATGATACCTATCCTATTACCAGAACAAATGTTGTTGAACATCTAGAAACAGCTGAGCAGAGAATTCAAAATCCTGATATGCTAACACATTTGAAAGCATCTACTCTGGTTTTCAGATCCTTACATACAGCTCAAGAAACAACTACTTCTCAAATCAATCAGATCAAAGAATCATTGATTTCTTCAAGGCTGACTACTCATCAGGAAATTTAGAAGCAAATTGCAACAATTGTTGCCAGATAAACTATAATTGAAGCTAATCAACCAAGATTGGAAGCTAAGCAAGTTGAAATGTCTGAACAACTTATAGAGGTACATAATTCAATGGAGCTGATTCTTTCTCTACTGCTTGGTGATGATGCCAAAAAGGGGAAGAAAATTGTTTAATCTAAATGTAAGCAACTGACATTGAAAAATACTGATGATGAAAATTCTGATGGAGGTAATAAAGGGGGACGGAAGGATAGTGAAAGGAGAAGAGGTGAAGAGCTAGTTGGAATTAGTGGTTCATCAAAAGCAATCACTAGGTCTCAATCTAGACAAGGTGGAGAAATTAAGAGAAGTCAAAGAAGAGTTAGAGAACTGACTGTGACTACAACAACTCAACAAACTTTACAAGTCACTACTATTGATGAAGACCAAGGTATTCTAGAGATGGAAGCTGGTGTAGAAGCAAGTCAGTATCTTCAAACTCTGAAAGTAAAAGGAAGAAAGACAACTCCATTCTTCAAGGATCCAAATATTCAAGAATTTGAGTCTAAGTTGAGTAGAAGAATCTTTGAGAAAGAAAATCCTGGAGTTGATCTAGAACAGTTGAGGCAAATAGAGAAAGATTTTAAGAATTCCATGAAGACAGAAAATACTGATACTACTCTTATCTTTCAAGATCTTTATGAAGATGATCTTTCGAACAGAACAACCAAATAGATAGTCATAAGGGAGGTAAGTCTGATAGAAGGTGAAAGATCTCTCAGATCTCAAGCTATCTTAACTACTGACAGGAAGCTTAAAGGGAAAGAGAAGATAGGAGATAAGTCAAAGCTTATTCCACCAATCACAACCTCTAATTCTACTCATGTTGATAATTTCTCAAACCCAATTCAAGCTAATTTATCAAATCCTGATTCTGAAGACATAGTCTCAGATAAGCCAGAAATTACTCTTGAAGAGGAGAAGAAGAAGCTACTATGGAGAAGCAAGAAACCAGCACCTAGAAGAGTTTCTTCTGAAACATTAAAGAAGATTCATAGTGGAAGTTCTCACTCTAGAAAACCTGGAATTACAAGTGGTCTTGGAAGGTTAAATGTTGATCCATCTATAGGACATGCTTTGATCCTAAAAAAGCATTATATTTTGATAAGAATTTGAGACAATGTGATGCTTGAAGACTTACAGAAGATTGTATCAGTGCAAATTGTTATTGATCGTGTTGAAGAGAAAATGATTTCTGGAGTCTGGGAGAAGCATAAGGTTGACACAAGAATAGTTAAGAGACAAACCATGGCAGGAATTCGAACTTATAGCTACAATTATCAAGGTAACTAATTCTGTAACTTCCAAATGGTCTGTATTCATATAGAACCTAATACAGTTAAAGCAGAGAGGCATGCCTTACAAATCTAACTACATTCCAAAGTACATTGATCAAAATGAATATGTTGTTGATTGCCTACTGGAGAAGCCAAGATAGAAATGAGTCTAGGGACTAAAGTTTTAACCAATAATCCTGATGGAGAGAAAATTAGATTTCTGGAGCTGGATGATCTATCTCTTGGAAATTCAAAGTTATATAATGTTAGGGCTGCCATCTATCAGAATGATAAATTAACAGATAAACTAAAAGAACATAAACATAATATGCAATGGTATTTGAATATAATGGAAGAAAATCTGCTGAGGAAGTTTCTTGAAGATATTCTAGACTATTTTAGGGTTCATAATGAACATTAAAGTATGATATTCATTGAAGTAAGAAAGAATATGTTTACTTAATTTCTGTATTTATATATTTTTGATATCATCAATTGGAACTTGTACATATTTTCATAATGCACAAGTTAGGGGATATTGTTAGATATAATTGATGATATCTGGACAGAAACTATCAGAAGCTCTTATCATGACTTATATTAGTATTTACTGAAGAGTGACGTCATCAGTACTTATATCAGTACTTAATGATCAGCAAATGATATCATCAGGATTTTTCACTTTAGTAGATATTCGAGGAGGAAAAGGAAAGCAGGAATTCAAGGATGTGAAGGACTTTATCTCAGAAGCGATCATACATGGATATGTAATAGGTTTTCTTATTATAATATAATAGGATTCCTTATTGATTGTGTAACTATGCTCTATATAAAGCACAAATTAGGTTCATGCTATAAGCATTACGAACATTGTTATATCATTCGCATAACCTAGCAACTCTCAAGGATATTTGTTAATGCATTTGAGAGAGTACGTTTGTAATTAGTTTTTATCTGTTAATATAAAAACTGTTTGTAATTAGTTTTTATTTGTTAATGCATTTGAGAGAGTTTTGAGTACAAAGTTTAAGTTTAAAGGTTGCATGTAAAAGTTTTAGTGAAACTCAAAATACAACCTTGATTCTTGTGAGTTTAGGGTTGTTTTTGAGAGGACTATAATGAATGGATTAGTGCCAAGTCTTGAGAAGGAAACTCTTGATGATTAAATGGCCATTCCCATCCATTTCATTCGTCCATGACCATATGGGAGCCGAATGAATGGTCCTTGAGATCATTCTTGTTGTTTTGTTCAATTTTTGCATATTTATGTGATAATGACTTGAATTTTGTGGTGAAAGTGTGATAAAACTCCTTGCATGCTAAGTGATCATCTAGGTATATCTTATGCTAGGCTTGTATGTCAATTTTATGATAGAACATATGTAGAAAATGTGTTGTTTTGGATTGAAAAACCCGAAGGCATGCATGCATGTGGATTTCTCTTAGAATGTTGTAAGATTTTGATCATTTGGAAAGATTTTGTTAGTGAGCCTTAATTTCAGTAGGAATAATGTGTTAATATTGATTTATTCTTCTTGTTGCATGGTAATAATTCGTGGTTATCTTTTATAAAATGCATATCTTGTGGTTTCAAAAACTTAATGATTGGTGAGTTGAGAAATGTGATCTCTTTTGTTTTGCCATAATTGTACCTTAGGTAAGGATGATCTCACCCAAGGTTATTTTGAGAATAAGGGAGTTAGTTCAGTAGAATACCATGTATAAGTCTTGGTTTAAGTATTGAGTTGTTGTTAGTTGAGTTTGTCAAGTCAAAACCTTGGAAAATGAGAGTTATAGTTTCTGCAAAAAAATCAGTTTAGCACCCTGAGGTTTAGAGTAAGTTTTGACCATGTCATTGATGTGCACTTTGAGGCCCAAGATACCAGAAGTTAGTATTGGGAGTATATAAAAGGTTTTAGGAGTTGGTTGGAGGTTTGCATGTCTTTTGGTTAGGTGCACAAGTAGAATAACAAAATCTGTCCAGCAGGGGACAGTTTTGTTGCAACTTAGAATTAGGAAGATTTGACCATGTCATGGGTAGGCCCTCATTAGGCCCTATTGGGCCTTAGTTAGAGGGAGTGTCAGAGAAGTTTTTCCATCCATAGTTCATAGGATATGAGTTAGAACCATGTGTCACAAGTTAATTCAAGTCAGGGCATTTTCTGCCCAGAAAAACAAGGGAACCTTGGACTTTTAGCTTAACAAGGGAACCTTGGACTTTTAGCTTAGGCCCAGAAAAACAAGAGTGCCTAATGCACTCAAGAAACTATAGTTGTCATTCTGAAATTTGCACCAGTGAACGCTTTCACTTATCACATAGTTTTAGAACACTTAGAAGTGAGTATTAGGTCGACCACCATAGTTGTAAGATGGTATAAGGTTATTAGAGCTAAGGGCACAAGTGAGGGTCAATAGGGTTTGGATAATTTAGGAAAGGCACATCGAGTTAGGAAGCCAAAATTAGAAGACCTTGTCTAGTTTAGCGACCAAGTGACTTAAGTGGTGAGTCGAGATCATCGAAGCCTAGTGTTGCATTATGGTATATATGGTGTTATTTGGTGTTAATATATGATATATGTGGCTATGTGTGTACTTTTGTAATTTAAAAGTGAATATAAAATTAAGTGCGTATAGGCCTAAGTGCCATCCGTGTTTAATTTCAAGTTGTAAATAGGTTAAGATGGTAAGAATATATTATAATGAGGATTATTATTATTATGTAGGATCTCGAGACGAGGGAAAACTTGCCATAAAGGTCGAGTGAAGCTCCAGTTGCTCCTACCAGTCAGACCAGACCAGCCTTTCTCAAGGCAAGTGATTCAACTTGATCTTCGTATTTACTATAAACAGTTCATATATATTGATGCAATTATCCTGAGTCATTTGATATGTTTTAAATCAAGCGTATCTTTCGTTTATCTTTGAATTATATAGAAATGCCATGAACCCTCGAGTATGTATTGCAAGTAGTTCAAAAGCCTTTTCATGATAGTTAAATGCCATGATAAAATGAAGAGTTGATATATTACTTGATTGATCCTCTTGATTAACATGCTGATGATTCCTAAGTATTGATATCTCATCCTGATACTTGAATCCCTATAGAACCTTACCTTGAACCCTGAAAGTCAGAAACTTATCAAAGTGATCCCTCATTGATTGATACCCCTCTTTCTTATCCTAAAGCTTGACAACTCTGATATATCCTGAGCTAAAGAATCATTTCTTCATACCTTAACACCCATAGTATTCATGAAGCTTATCTTCTTGATGATCCAATACCTGTACCTTGACGAGAAACCATTGCTTTAAGCCCAGTTTGGCATTACCCCTTTATATTATCCATTAGTCTCACTAAATTTTCCTGTCCAAGTTCTGACATATGAAAACCCTTTTGGTTACCCTAATAGAGTAAAATTTTGTAAATCATGGCCCTGAGATTTAGTACCATATTTCTCGTGTTTCGAGTTGATCTATAATCCCTTAATAAAAATGTTTACTGTTAAAAGAGATTTTGTTATAATTCGGCATCAGTTTTTGAAATAAATAAAATATGGGTTTTCAGTCCCAAGGGGGGATAAATGTTTTCCTTGAATAGTGGATCTGGACTGAGACGCGGGTCCTTTCCACACTTATATTAGGCTTAAAAGTTGCCTAGGGATTCCCGTTAATGTTTTAGAACCCAGCGAGGTTCGGGATTACTTCGCGGGTGATCACCAGCTGTAATCCGTAGCGTCATAAAATGATTTTGATTAAGACATGATTTTAAAATTGTTTTGATACAAGCAAAATGATGCCATCTCACATAGTTTTATCTCTCGTTACCTTTGGTTATGTCTTTCCATTGCCATTCTTTAATGTATATCTCGATTTATGTTTTGTGTCGTACTGTTAGCACTTGTTGAGCATTTGGCTCAATCCTTTCTTTACCCTGATATTACAGCTAGCAGCTATGGTTAGATTCAAGAAGACTGCCCGTAAGACCTGTGATGCTGATGCTTATGTTCGAGCTCAGGTAGAATAAGTAATAATAGTTTATGTGAGGACTCGGTACTTTTAATCAGATGTAATAGTTGGTAGTGTTGGGCTGTTCCAAACCCTAAACTGTAAGATCTTGGAGTTGGTTGTGTATTCTTCTTTTAAAATATTGTAATAGTTATATTTAATTTGCTGTTTAAGTTGGGGGCATGACAGGTTTTGGTATCAGAGCTATGGTTTAGAGTCCCTGGACAGCCCAAATAGGTTATAGGTTATGTGTGTAGGTTATAGATAATATGCGAGAGAGTAGGTTAAGTAAATTATTATTAATACTCCTCTTATTGGTTGTCAGCAAAGGGTGCATTCCTCGTCATCCTTTGGGTCGGAAGACACTATTGCTTTCTCCGTGTATGCTGAGTTGAGGCGCGAGTTCGACATGCTTCAGGGCAAGTACGACCGACTGATAGACCGACTGAAGAACGTGTATCCGGACAGCCGAAACTACGAAGGGAAGCCCAAGGAGCAGATGACTGCGAGACTTGAGACCTTGGTTCAGTACGTCAACACTAAGCTTGAGGAGATGCCAGCGCACCGGGACCGTACCAGCCAGTATGTCATTCTGATGGTGGCGGATGAGCTCCAGAGCATTGTGAAGATGCTTCGAGAGGAAAAGACTACCAAGCCCCGTTCAGATGGAGTGGAGCCTTAGTTCTTTCCATTTACCTTTCATGTTGTTGTACTATCAGACTCTATGGAATCCCCAGTTGTTTCCGTTGTTTCCTTTAAATAAGCCTGTTATTCCTAGAATCAGACTTTGTCCTAATCCTATGTATTGTGACCTTTAAAATTTCAATAATTATGTTCCATTGTTCCATTTTCTCTCAACTTTTATTTTACGTTTTTATATGCATCATCATATATGCTTAATTTGGAAACTTTACCCCATATGTAAATAAGAATGCCATGCGATACCCTCGAATCATTTTATCATTCATATCTGTTTTGACATAACTCTTATTTCAGGATTATGCCTCCCAAAAAGAAGAACCCAACAACCACATACACCACAGACCCAAACATTCTTCGATTACTGGAAACCTTGCAACAACAAACCAATGCTATAGCTCAACAACAAGTAACTCTTCAACAATGAATTGAAAACCAAGATAACCGTGAGCCACACCAACCACCTGAACCACCAGTACCACCTAGACAAATTGTCACTTTCAAGGCTTTTCAGAATATGAATCCACCTGCATTTCATGATACCACTGATCCAGTGATAGCTAACACATGGATCAAGGAGATGGAAAGGGCTTTTGAGTTGGTACAGTTAGGAGACGATCAGAAGGCGCCGTATGCTACTTACTTCTTGAAGGGAGAAGTCATCTATTGGTGGGAATCAGTAAAAGCTATGGAAGTCACTCAGCAGGTTTCTTGGGAGAGATTTAAGAAGTTATTTCTGGACAAGTATTACCCTAAGTACATGCAGAATCAGATGGAGCTAAAATTTCTTGAGTTGAAGTAAGGGAACATGACTGTATTGGAGTATGAGAAGAAGTTCACTGAGTTGTCAAGATTTATGACAAAGTATATCAGCACTGAGGAAGAAAAAGCAAAGAAATTTCAGCAAGGATTGGAGCCTTGGATCAGAGATAGGGTGGCTATGTTTGAGCTTGAAACTTATGCGGGAGTAGTACAGAAAGCTGCTCTGATTGAGAATAATGGGATGCAGTCAAGGAAAGAGAGGGATAACAAGAAAAGGAAGGTTCCATTTTATGGAGAAAGTCTAAAGCAGGAAGTTCACAAGATCGGAATGTAAAGAGGATTGGTTTCTAGAAGGGCAAATATTTTCAAAAGAAAGGAAATTTGGGTAAAAGGCAAGAATCGAAAGGGAACAATCAGGCAAGCCAAGGGCAAGTTGGAGAAAACAGGTTCCAGAGGCCAGAATGCAAGCACTGCGGAAGAAGGCACCCCGGAGTGTGTAATAGGCTGAGCATGACATGCTACAGGTGCAATCAGAAGGGACATTTGGCGAATGAGTGCAAGATGCCGAAGCCAGGAGTTACGTGCTACAAGTGTGGGAAGACTGGACACATAGCTAGGGAGTGCAAGGCAACCGGACCAGTCAAAGCTCTGATGAATGTGGCAAGTACCAGTGCAAGCGTGCCAGCCGAGGTATTGGCATTACCTCCACCACCTACACCAACCCCGCAAGCAACAACAAGGACATTTGATTTAAAGATGAAGGATGCTATACAGAATTCGGAGGTGATAGCAGGTACACTTTTACTCAATAATGTCAAAGCTAAAGTATTGATTGATTCGGGAGCAACAAGATCTTTCATATCAGAATCTTTTATTGATAAGCTTCAATGTGAGAAAATGATTATGAGTGAAGTAGTAAATGTGGTAATTGCGAACCAAGAGAAGATTCCTGTGAATCAATTTTGTCCAAAGTATGAGATTGATATTTCGGGGTATAAGTTTTCAGCCGACTTGATACTCTTCGAGTTGGGAGAGTTTGATATAATTTTAGGAATGGATTGGTTAGGAGAGAATAGCGCTCAGATTAATTGTAAGACCAAGAGAGTGTATTTAAAGATGAAGAGTGGAGAGAAGGTAGTATTTAAGGGGCAAAGGCAAGAGCAGCTATTTCTTACAATTGTTCAGGCTAAGAAGCTACTTAGAAAAGGTTATGAGTCGTTCCTAGCTTATGTAGTGGATTGGGAAAAAGGCAGCCCCAGCATGGAAGATATCCCTGTAGTTAACGAGTTCCCGGATTTGTTTCCCGACGAACTACCAGGCTTACCACCAGATCGACAAATCGAGTTCGAAATCAACCTTGCTCCAGGCACGGAACCAGTTTCAAAGGCCCTGTATAGGATGGCACCAGCATAAATGAAAGAGTTGGCGAGCCAGCTACAAGAATTATTGGATAAAGGAGTGATACGACCAAGTACGTCGCCATGGGGAGCACCTGTTCTGTTTGTAAAGAAGAAAGATGGGAGTATGCGTCTATGCATAGATTATCGGGAGTTGAATAAGAGTGACGATCAAGAACCGCTACCCGCTACCAAGGATAGATGACCTTTTTGATCAGCTGAAGGGAGCAAAATGTTTTTCGAAGATTGATTTGAGATCGGGATACCATCAATTAAAGATCAAAGAAGAAGATGTTTCCAAGACCGCATTCAGGACCAGATATGGGCATTATGAATTCCTAGTAATGCCGTTTGGATTGACCAACGCTCCAGCCGTATTTATGGATCTGATGAATCGGGTATTTAAGAAGTATTTGGACAAATTTGTCGTGGTATTTATTGATGACATCCTTATTTATTCTAAGTCAGAAGAAGAACATAAGCAGCACCTCTGGATAGCATTGGAGATACTCCTACAAGAGAAGTTGTATGCCAAGTTTACCAAATGTGAGTTTTGGTTAAAGGAAGTTCAATTTTTGGGGCATGTCATTGGAAATGAGGGAGTTAAAGTGGATCCGGCAAAGATTGAGGCAGTTATGAGTTGGGAGAGGCCAAAGACTCCTACGGAAGTGCGAAGTTTTCTAGGATTGGCCGGATACTATAGAAGATTCGTCAAGGATTTCTCGAAGATCGCCACGCCATTGACCAAGTTAACCAGAAAGAATCAAAAGTTTGAATGGAGTGCAGAATGTGAAGATAGCTTTCAAGAGTTGAAGCAGAAGTTGGTAACAGCTCCGGTGTTGGTACTTCCAGATGATCAAGGGAACTTTGTAATATTCAGCGACGCTTCACATAAGGGTTTGGGTTGTGTGTTGATGCAACACATTAAAGTGATCGCATATGCGTTAAGACGGTTGAAACCGCATGAGTTAAAGTACCCGACGCATGACTTGGAACTAGCCACCATAGTGTTCGCACTTAAGATTTGGAGACATTACCTCTACGGAGAGAAGTGTGAAATCTACACGGATCACAAGAGTTTAAAGTACATTTTTACTCAGAAAGAGCTCAATATGAGGCAGAGGAGATGGCTGGAATTGATCAAGGACTATGATTGTTCGATAAATTACCATCATGGAAAGGCGAATGTAGTGGCCGATGCTCTGAGTAGGAAGGAGAGACTGAATATGATGATAACATCAAAAGAGTTATCTGAAGAAATCGAAAGATTGGAATTGGAACTTTGTGCTTATGGAAAAGTCGAGGAAGTTTGTCGTGCAATGACCTTTCAGCCAACACTAGTGGAAAAGATAAAGAAGTGTCAAGAAGAAGTAATGGAGAAAGAGAAGAATCAGTTATCTGGAGAGGAGATTAATACTCAAAGGGATGAGCAAGGGATACTAAGGTTTTCATCCAGAATATGGATTCCTCATGTACTTGAATTAAAGAATGAGATCCTCCATAAAGCCCACAATTCGAAATTTTCAATCCACCCGGGAAGCACCAAGATGTATCGAGACTTAAAGAAGAACTTTTGGTGGCCAAATATGAAGCGAGACGTGGCAGAATGGGTTGCGAAGTGCTATATTTGTCAGAAAGTGAAGGCAGAACATCAACGACCAAGCGGATTAATTCAGCCCCTGAAGATTCCAGAATGGAAATGGGAAAATATCGCTATGGACTTTATAATAGGACTACCGCGAACGAAATCCGGACATGACGCAATATGGGTTATAATTGATCGTCTTATGAAGTCGGCGCATTTCCTTCCAATAAATGAGAAGTTGTCACTGGACAAGTTGGTTCATCTGTATGTGCGCGAAATCGTACTAAGGCATGGAGTACCCGTAACAATAGTTTCAGACAGAGATCCCCGATTTAACTCGAGATTCTGGAAGCAATTTCAGGAATGTCTTGGCACGAAGTTGAATATGAGCACGGCATACCACCCGCAGACTGATGGCCAGAGTGAAAGGACAATTCAAATAATTGATGACATGTTGCACAGTTGTGCAATCGATTTTGCAGGAAGTTGGGACGACCACTTGCCTTTGATTGAATTCTCTTATAACAACAGCTATCATTCCAATATCGGCATGCCACCATACGAAGCTTTGTACGGGCGAAAATGTAGATCACCAACAAGTTGGGATGAAGTAGGAGAAGGAAGAATTCTCGGCTCGGAATTGGTACAACAGTTGCATGACTCGGTCAAGTTGATTCAGAAAAGGTTGCTTGCTGCTCAAGATAGACAGAGGAAGTATGCGGATCCAGCGCGTAAGGATGTTCAATTCCAAATTGGCGAAGCTGTGTTGCTGAAGGTGTCACCTAGAAAAGGGTTGATGAGATTTGGCAAGAAAGGGAAGTTAGCACCTAGATACATAGGTCCTTTTAAGATTTTGAGTCAAGTAGGAAAGGTGGCCTACGAGTTGGCCTTACCACCTCAGTATCAGCATGTGCATAATGTGTTCCATGTGTCGTTGCTTAAGAAGTACAATCCTGACGCTAGCCATGTGATAGAATATGAACCTGTAGAAATTCAGGCAGACCTGTCATTTGTGGAGCAACCGGTTAAAATACTCGACTGACAAGTAAAGAGTCTTAGGAATAAGTCGGTAAAGATAGTAAAAGTGCTTTGGAGGAACCCTAAGGTCGAAGAACCGACTTGGGAGTTAGAGTCTGATATGCGTTTCCGGTATCCTCATCTGTTCTCTTAGATTCTGGGGATAGAATCCCTTAAGGGGGAGAGGATGTTACGACCGGTATCTTCGTGTAATATTATTTGTGGATTTGGTATAATATTAAAGCCGAATGAAAATATATTCAATGATTGTACGTTTGTGTGAGTGCAAAATTTCTGCATTATAAATTTGCTTTATGTAGTATATGATTTTTCAAAGCAAAAGTTTATTTAATTTCTTTATTTTTGATTTATAAGGAATATTCTAAGCCTTGGAAAATATTTCTTTTAAAAGGTATTTTGTTCACAAATTTTGAAAATGATTTTTATAAAGTCTCTAAAAATCCAAGTTATTTTATGGTATAAATTTTATAATTTTTGAACTTGTATTTTATTTTATAAAAATAAATCATTATAAATTTTAGTTGTCATATTTAGCAAATTACATGAAAGCCCTTGCATGCAAACCACCCTCTCATTCTTTTCAAAGACAAAGAGGACAATTCCAACCCCACTAACTCTTATTTCTCTAGCCAATTTCCTTTTTTACCCTTGCATGCAAAATGCACCAAGTACAAGTGGAGGGATAGACTTGTCAATTCTCCTTTCCACTCAAATTTTGTCAAATCAAATACCATAAAAACAAGCAAATGTCATGATCATTCTCATACTCCATCCACACCTCACTCTCTCCTCCCTCCCTTCTCCCTCCTCTCGGCTCTCCCCTCTCACTCTCGGCTAAAAGCCGAAACCCCCTCCCCATTTTTTTTTCTTCAATCCTCAACCAAGCTTCCACTCTTTACACAAGTAAATGTTACTTCCCATACCATGATCACTCATATTTCAAAGAGTTTTGAGTAGAAAGTTTAAGTTTAAAGGTTGCATGTAAAAGTTTTAGTGAAACTCAAAATATAACCTTGATTCTTGTGAGTTTAGGGTTGTTTTTTAGAGGACTACAAGGAATGGATAAGTGCCAAGTCTTGAGAAGGAAACTCTTGATGATTAATGGCCATTCCCATCCATTTCATTCGGCCATGACCATATGGGAGCCGAATGAATGGTCCTTGAGATCATTCTTGTTGTTTTGTTCAATTTTTGCATATTTATGTGATAATGACTTGAATTTTGTGGTGAAAGTGTGATAAAACTCCTTGCATGCTAAGTGATCATCTAGATATATCTTATGCTAGGCTTTCATGTCAATTTTATGATAGAACATATGTAGAAAATGTGTTGTTTTGGATTGAAAAACCCGAAGGCATGCATGCATGTGGATTTCTCTTAGAATGTTGTAAGATTTTGATCATTTTGAAAGATTTTGTTAGTGAGCCTTAATTTCAGTAGGAGTAATGTGTTAATATTGATTTATGTTTCTTGTTGCATGGTAATAATTCGTGGTTATCTTTTATAAAATGCATATCTTGTGGTTTCAAAAACTTAATGATTGGTGAGTTGAGAAATGTGATCTCTTTTGTTTTGCCATAATTGTACCTTAGGTAAGGATGATCTCACCTAAGGTTATTTTGAGAATAAGGGAGTTAGTTCAGTAGAATACCATGTATAAGTCTTGGTTTAAGTATTCAGTTGTTGGTAGTTGAGTTTGTCAAGTCAAAACCTTGGAAAATGAGAGTTATAGTTTCTGCAGAAAAATCAGTTTAGCACCCTGAGGTTTAGAGTAAGTTTTGACCATGTCATTGATGTGCACTTTGAGGCCCAAGCTACCAGAAGTTAGTATTGGGAGTATATAAAAGGTTTTAGGAGTTGGTTGGAGGTTTGCATGTCTTTTGGTTAGGTGCACAAGTAGAATAACAAAATCTGTCCAGCAGGGGACAGTTTTGTTACAACTTAGAGATAGGAAGATTTGACCATGTCATGGGTAGGCCCACATTAGGCCCTATTGGGCCTTAGTTAGAGGGAGTGTCAGAGAATTTTTTCCAACCATAGTTCATAGGATATGAGTTAGAACCATGTGTCACAAGTTAATTCAAGTCAGGACATTTTCTGCCCAGAAAAACAGGGGAACCTTGGACTTTTAGCTTAGGCCCAAGAAGGCCCAAGCCAGGACCTTGAGCCACATCAAGTTTGTGAGATGCCCTTATGTCAGGAGAGTCTTGTGTAAAAGTTTTGAAAGAAAACTTATAGTTTAAGAGTGCCTAATGCACTCAAGAAACTATAGTTGTCATTCTGAAATTTGCACCAGTGAGCGCTTTCACTTATCACATAGTTTTAGAACACTTAGAAGTGAGTATTAGGTCAACCACCATAGTTGTAAGATGGTATAAGGTCAGTAGAGCTAAAGGTACAAGTGAGGGTCAATAGGTTTTGGATAATTTAGGAAAGGCACATCGAGTTAGGAAGCCAAAATTAGAAGACCTTGTCTAGTTTAGCGACCAAGTGACTTAAGTGGTGAGTCGAGATCATCCAAGCCTAGTGTTGCATTATGGTATATATGGTGTTATTTGGTGTTAATATATGATATATGTGGCTATGTGTGTACTTTTGTAATTTAAAAGTGAATATAAAATTAAGTGTGTATAGGCCTAAGTGTCATCCGTGTTTAATTTCAAGTTGTAAATAGGTTAAGATGGTAAGAATATATTATAATGAGGATTATTATTATTATGTAGGATCTCGAGACGAGGGAAAACTTGCCATAAAGGTCGAGTGAAGCTCCAGTTGCTCCACTTGGAGACCAGACCAGCCTTTCTCAAGGCAAGTGATTCAACTTGACCTTCGTATTTACTATAAATAGTTCATATATATTGATGCAACTATCCTGAGTCATTTGATATATTTTAAATCAAGCGTATCTTTCGTTTATCTTTGAATTATATAGAAATGCCATGAACCCTCGAGTATGTATTGCAAGTAGTTCAAAAGCCTTTTCATGGTAGTTAAATGCCATGATAAAATGAAGAGTTGATATATTACTTGATTGATCCTCTTGATTAACATGCTGATGATTCCTAAGTATTGATATCTAATCCTGATACTTGAATCCCCATAGAACCTTACCTTGAACCCTGAAAGTCAGAAACTTATCAAAGTGATCCCTCATTAATTGATACCCCTCTTTCTTATCCTAAAGCTTGACAACTCTGAAGGAATCATTTCTTCATACCTTAACACCCATAGTATTCATGAAGCTTATCTTCTTGATGATCCAACACCTGTACCTTGACGAGAAACCATTGCTTTAAGCCCATTTTGGCATTACCCCTTTATATTATCCATTAGTCTCACTAAATTTTCCTGTCCAAGTTCTGACATATGAAAACCCTTTTGGTTACCCTAATAGAGTAAAATTTTGTAAATCATGGCCCTGAGATTTAGTACCATATTTCCCGCATTTCGAGTTGATCTATAATTCCTTAATAAAAATGTTTACTGTTAAAAGAGATTTTGTTATAATTCGGCATCAGTTTTTGAAATAAATAAAATATGGGTTTTCAGTCCCAAGGGGGGATAAATGTTTTCTTTGAATAGTGGATCTGGACTGAGACGCGAGTCCTTTTCACACTTATATTAGGCTTAAAAGTTGCCTAGGGATTCCCATAAATGATTTAGAACCCGGCGAGGTTCGGGATTACTTCGCGGCTGATCACCGGCTGTAATCCGTAGCGTCATAAAATGATTTTGATTAAGACATGATTTTAAAATTGTTTTGATACAAGCAAAATGATGCCATCTCACATAGTTTTATCTCTCGTTACCTTTGGTTATGTCTTTCCATTGTCATTCTTTAATGTTATCTCAATTTATGTTTTGTGTCGTACTGTTAGCACTTGTTGAGCATTTGGCTCACTCCTTGCTTTACCCTGATATTACAGCTAGCAGCTATGGTTAGATTCAAGCAGACTGCCCGTAAGACCTGTGATGTTGATGCTGATGCTTATGTTCGAGCTCAGGTAGAATAAGTAATAATAGTTTGTGTGAGGACTCGGTACTTTTAATCAGATGTAATAGTTGGTAGTGTTGGGCTGTTCCAAACCCTAAACTGTAAGATCTTGGAGTTGGTTGTGTATTCTTCTTTTAAAATGTTGTAATAGTTATATTTAATTTGCTGTTTAAGTTGGGGGCGTGACAATATAAATACATAATAGGTTATCACATAAGGTGTAAAACTCGAGTATTCGCATAACCTAGAAACTTTTTAAGAATATTGTTCTTCAGAGAGTTTTGTAACAGTTTACTAAAGATCAATATAAACTGTTATTTGATTCATGTTCTTACTTTACTTTCATAATAGATCGATTTGTTTAGTAATTGTATCCAACCCCCTTACACAATTACTTTACTGGGCAAAAGTTTAATAAATTTTTTTTACATCACAACAATGTAGTCATGATAATCATTTTAATTCTTAGTAATTTAAAATGTTCAAAAAGTACAATAAAAATGGTGATTCATAATATAATATGATAAATAATATATATGAAATATCTCGTAATATTATCTAATATAATCGAGTAGTTTTAATTTACATATGTAGTTGTCTTGATCCGTTAGAATCAAATTGTTGTTGTTATATAGGTATTATGTTAACATCGTATCATAAACATTAAGATTGTACTGACAAATGACATTCTAATTCCTTTAAATTCTACACAATATGTACATTTAAGTCATACAATATGGACCTAAATACAATCATACGATTCATGATTACGCGGTACTATATGCCTATGTCAACATAAATTTCAATTTTTGCTAATTTTATCATAATATTTATTTTGATTTGTCATGTATTTTTATTTGGGAACAAACACAAAGTGGGTATTTTAGAGGTATTTGTTTACCTGAAATTTATTAAAAAAAATAAAATCATTTTCTATTAAATTCTTAATTAGTATTTAGAAAAATGCAGTATATATAATGTCATGAAAATCTTACACGTCTCCTAATAAGTTTTTTGCTTATACCATAATCTATGTAATGCCCCCAAATCCAGGGTCAGAGGATTTGGTCGTCACAATGAAACCTCAATCAAAAATGACATGTTTAATAATAAAGAAATGTCATCAAAAGATATTTAGCATCTATGACCCCAAACTAATCCAAGATCTTTTAAGGTTACAGTTCTAGAAACAAGAATTCCAAATTCCCATAAATAAATTTTCACTTTCTTTTAAAACTCTTTTCAATAATTCTCAAACTCAAAGCTAAACCCCCTAGTATAACTTCAAAAAGAAGTATACTAGGCCCAACTGTATAATACACAACTATAATAAATTTATAATATAAACAACTTTACACAATAGAACTTATACTAGTCCGTAAACCCTGGGCCAACCACCTTCCAAAAGCTTCTTTTTTGCTTTCACGAATTGCACGACTAAATAGCGCAAGCTAATCCCCACTGGAAGGTTAAATTTTAAAAAAAAAACAGGCAAGTATGAGCGAAAGAATTGCTCAGCAAGTTCAGTATAACATATATATATGGTCTTTTGATATAAAAACCGACATATGCAATAGAGCAGGATATTTAAAATCATAATTGTTGAATCAGAAAGTTTAGTTAAGGAATCCTATAATTGGTTTCTCATCTGTAATAAAACCCTTTTGATATTTTGAGTGAAATACTTCATCAATACTTTGAATCTAGACGAGAATAAAACTCATAAAACAGTGTTTATGGAAATATCGTAAACAATAGTATGGAATGGTGATTATGGAGTGAATCATAAACTCTATATCAACTTTACTCAAACCCCCAACTGTGATATCATTACTCATTTTGATGTCAAATCAAAATATATATCCATAATAACTTAGATGCTCACAACATACTAGTATTGAAGTATGGAGTCAACATCAATCATATATATCAATACCAATTTTTGATATTAACAACAAATTAATTATCGACATCAATCAGAAACTAAATTTCACATTTTATCCAAAACAAAAACACTTGATAATCATTTATTATATGATTATCAAAAGCAATAAAACAATTTAGATTGGAATCCATGAACGATGGTGTGTTGCCACCGGTGATCATCCGCGGAGCAACACCGGTATGTCGAAGCATATCCAACTAAATAAACGGGTACCCAAGGCACACATTTTCCTAGCAAGGTATTATAAACAAGTATAATACATAGCTCACACTCGACCTCCGCCACGACCTCTTACGCAACCATCCAATCTTAAAACCTTTTATTGACAGGGGTATTAAAATCTAAAACAGAAATACTCGCAACAGAATCATCTTTCTCAAAATCTAAAACATTTATAAATCCAATGATTGAATAAGTAAAAACACTTAATTATTCTGAACCTAGAATAGCATGTGAGTACTTGCATAAACAGAATCAATCACTTTGATATGAAAAGTATTTAACTATTTTAAATTGAGATCAGTGCATGAATACTCGCTTAATTGTAGCTAAGCAGTTTTAAATGTAAAATATTAAACTATTCTGAAATTAGAATAATGTAGAAAACTTGCCTTTGGTTTTAGCAGGTTAAGCACACTCGCAATAACACCATTGTCTCTAGACTTCTATCTCATGACATCACCGTCTTCTATTTCAATAATTCACTGATATGCTGCTCCAGTGATTGCTAGAAGCCTGATATCCAATACCATTCTATTATATTCTTATCCAACGTTTGGTTCTTATCTTCTTGAATGATCCACATCTATAATTAAAAGATACATCTTAATCGTCTACATAATAATTACTCGACGATTTACGTGTCAAAACCCTATCGTCTACCATACGATAGCCCATACATAAGGAAAACAATCAAACAAAAGAATTTTGACTCACATACGCACGTAATTCATATAGCATGTACACACATAATTCATGTATCACATAATTCATAAAACACATGACTCAGTTCGTCAAAACATTTGACTCGGTACTTTTAGAATTAAAATCAGGTCAAATATATAATTTATCGATCAATAACCGCCTTAGGATGACTTTTAAAACAAGTAACCATTCGATACAAAAGTTTAGTCTCGAAAGTATTTTTATTGAAAGCGGAATATTTTTCTGAGTCTAGACACGTTCGTTTCATATTAACGGACGAACAGTCTATTTATTCTGAATAATATAAGAATAAATCAATTAATAATAATAATAATTGATTTTTAAATACCCAAATATAATTTTTAAAAGCTCAGAATAATTTTTAGGAATTATTTGGCTTAATTATAAATAATTATATTTTATTTAACTATTTATAAATAAAATTAAATGATTAAATGAATTAATCAATTAATCAAATCATAAATAAATAATTAAAATAAATTATAAATAACTAAATCAAATTTGGAATTTCAAAAATAATAAAAGAAAAAATTTTTGTAGTAAAAAAAATTCAGTTAATTATTTAAAATAATTAACTAAATTAATTATTTAAAACAATTAACTAAATTAATTATTTAAAATAATTAACTAAATTAAATTTAGAATTTTACAAAAAATGGAATTTGAAATGAATTTTTGATTTATTTTTAGATTAAAAATCTGCACTAACAGATTTCTAAAAACTGAAATTAGGGGAATTTAGATTGAAACCTGGTTATAAATTTATAAAATGGGTTATCAAGAACAGGTCTGGGTCGGTACGAACATCGACCGGATTCTGGGGAACAATTCCAGCTTTCGGCAGGGTTCACCGATTTTGGTGACCTCCGTTTAACCCCCATAACAGTTGTTTTAACTCGTTTATTAATCTAGTAATCACAAACACGAGCCCAAAGATAAATTTCAGGAGAGAACACCTCCCACCAATCGTTTAATAACATTTTCCGGCCTTAAAACCATGGAATCCGGAGAACTACACAAGCCGGTGACCTTTGGGCGACGCTCGAAAACACATATTATTTAACCAATTTCAATGCTCCACGTACAAAAATGAAGCTCGTGATATGTACAATCTAACTATAACTTCCAGAACAACAATCAAAACCTCTAAATTCTAGAAACTGAAATTAAAAATAATTAAAAACCAAAAACTCGGTTGTACTATCCTACAATCAAATGACCCATATTTATACCCAAGACTATAATGAATACGATAAAACTTAAAACAACATAAAAAATAATCGAAGATCGTTGCAAATCAGAAACACAAATTCAAGAACAATAGCGAAAGTCGTTTTTATCATAATACCCAACCTTATTCGATGATGTTGGTATCAACAGAAAGAGGAACGAATGGGCTTCAAATCCGTTATTTAAGCTTCAAGAACGGATCACTACAGCTCTTCAAATCATCCGATTTCCCTCAAGAACGAATTTCTCCCCCAAAAATTATCCACATCTCTAATAATTATCCTAAATATTATAATTTTTATCAAAATCGAAAAATCAGGATTTTGGTATTTATACTTAAGAATTTTATACCCGATAAATCACAAATCGATGTTTTGATCTCGTAATTTAAAATAACTAGCCCGAAAATGATATTTTACGGGGAATAATTTTAAATATAATATTTATAGATAAATAAAAAAATTATATCAAAATTTCCCAAAAATTACGAATATTCCTAAAATGCTAAAATATAAAAAGATCTTCGATTTTATAAAAATAAAAATACGAATTTTGTGGTTTTTGACGTCCTGGTCGGGGCCAATTCATATATTTTTTTACGAAGCCGAAATACTTTCTAAATTAGAAATAAACCCCCGAAAACATATATAATGGATGCAAACACACATAAAACGAGATAAAACAAGTACCTCGATAAAAACGCAATTTGACACGCGTCCATATTGCGTATAATCTCATATAATTGCATTTTAAACATGTAACGAGTAAAACATGTATCTCTATACCCGGGTGAACACGAATAAAATACCAAGTAATATTTCCGACACAGATAAAATATTGAGGCGAGTAAAATATCCACTCGATCCCCAAGACTGGAAACACACTCAGTTTTACTGATATCGATAAAACGATCGTCTTTCAGATAAAATTTTGAAATAATAAACGTATCTAAATAATTTCACAATACAAAAAGGGTCGACACTAGCTATTAATTAGCACGTTAATCCAATTAAAGACATGAACTCACGAACTAGGAATAAAATATCCACCATTTTATTCCTTTTAAATTAGAAAATCATATAAATATATTCGATAATAATAATAATAATAATAATAATAGTACTAATAATAATAATAATAATAATAATAATAATAATAATAATAATTCATAAAAATACGTAATATCACAATATATGTTTATTTGTAACAACTTTAACTCTACATGATTGGGCAATGAAAAAATAAATTAATTACTTTTACATTTATAAGTAATTCACAATTTCTTTTTAACCACCAGTGTTGTATAACAATTTATGTACATTTTACTATGAACATAAATTCTTAGTAATTTAAAAATGTAGTCATGATAATCATTTTAATTCTTAGTAATTTTAAATATTGAAAAAGTATGATAAAAATTAGTCATTCCTAATATATGTGATAAATAATATATATGTAATTTCTCATATCATTATATAACATAATCGAGTAGTTTTAATTTACATGTGTAGTTGTCTTAATCCGTTAGAATCAAATTGGTGTTGTTATATAGGCATGCAGTTAATATCGTATCATGAACATTAAGATTATTTCGGCAAATGGCATTGTAATTCCTTTACGGTCTACACAATGTGTACATTTAAGTCATTGAATGAGGACCTAGATACAATCATATGATTCACGATCATGTGGTACTATATGCATATGTAAATATATATTTCATTTTTTGCTGCTTCGATCCTTATATTTATACAACTTTGATGTATATAAAAATAATAACACATGTAACACATGTAAGTTTATTGTCCATATAAATATTTTTAAGATTAATTATGAAATAATTATATGCATGTACACAACTAAGCAAGATATTTTTTCTTTAAGGATATAGATTGAGATAACATCAATTAGATTATTTATATTAACAACAACATCAATCACAACAAACATTTAGGAAAAATCTTCCTAAAATGTTGGCCTTCCAGCAGAAGTTATAGATCACATGCCTATAAATATTGTATATGCATATTTCACAAGTACAACACCTTCTCTACACAAAAATTTTCCATCAAATCATTAAGTTTTTCATTTACAGTTATACAGTATAAGACAAAGTTCTGAAATCAATGTTAAAGTTTCTTTTTACGGATCTTACTCACGATTAGATGTTTTTTATGGTTTTATGCAGAACCTTAAAGATATGTTTGATCAACTAGCATCGCTGGATATTGTACGTACATAATGGAGAATTAAGGTCCGGCTCACCAAAATGTGGCCATCTCAATCAGCGGCATCTAATGGAACTCATGGCTTGAAATGATATAATATGATCCTACTAGATGATGATGTAGTGTTTTGCACATAATAATTCCTGCTTATGGATTATTCAATTTGAAATTTTCGTCAACATTGTAATTTACGTTTCCGCCGACCTTTTTATTCTTTGTTTTCAAATAGAACTCTCATGTACACTCGTTTGTATACGCTGTAAAGTAGAATTCACTTAATATGAAGCCTGTGGAGGGTGGTGTTTATATCATTTTGAACTTTTACACCAAAGATATATTGGGATTACTAAGGCCAACAACTTCAAAAATTATGATCAAATTTTCAAACTCCACAACAGTTGAAAAGGTCGAAATGGATGACTTTATAATACAAAATTATAAGTTTGAGTATAGTGAATTGGGTGATTTGATGAAAATCGCAACTGCTTATGAAAATGAAGAATATCCACCATTTGCATATGGTAGTAATATTTCCTAAACCATGATTAAATAGTTTACCTATTTATGCATTATATATTATATTTTTGTTTTTTTATTATGTCAAATTAACCTTTTTTCATTCACTTGCAGATATCATAGCCGTTCTTAAAGATTTTGAAAGGGTCAAAATAATAGACACCAAATTTGGACCAAGGGTTATTGTTAGGTTTCGTATTACTGATGGGAGGTATGTTCGACTTATATATTTATATTAATATTCTATATGATTGTTCTGGGAAAGAACATTATATTCACTATACCATAAGTGGACTACTATAATGCAAGTGTTACAGGTAGCGTTGCCTTAGCTAAGAAATTTTTGTCCTATTGTAACAGCTCTTCATTAGTGTTACAATAGTTATACATCTAACGTTACATAGAAATGTTAGTGTTGCACAACATGTAACACCAACACCTGGTGTTACATTAGTAACTTTTAAATTTATAAAAATATAAAAGTGAAAATATAATCATAAATTAGTATTAAAATTATATTCTTGTTTATTTATTATTCAATAATGTAATATATAATGTACTATAGACTATAAAGTTTATTTATATGTAAATACAAAGTTTAATTTTATTATTTTCTATTTAATAAATAATATTCTGTTAAAAATAATAATTGAATAATTAAAATGAAAATATAAAATATAAAAAATTAAAATACACATATTACGAGGTAAATTATTGGGCGGTAGATTTCCCCCTCAAATTAAAACATACCGAGTAAAAACACAATCCGGCAAACGCTCTCTCAAGCATAATACTCACAAACTTTTTTTCACTCTCTCATCTTATTCATTCGAACATCATTGAAGAACAAATTGGAACCTGGGTACATGAATATACATAGCAGGTTTAAAGACCAATACATAATACTCTGGAACTTTTTTATTCACTTTATTTAATTTTGCAGGTTTTTAGGGTTTCAAGTTGGGTAATTGAAGGCATTATTTAATTTTGTAGGACGTGAGGGTTTCAAATTGGGTCTTCAGTTGAGGTTGTTGGGTGGAATCAGGTCATTCTTATCTTGATGGGTTCTTCTTTACTTCTTTTGATTTTAATTCTGATTGTCATTGGATCTATACAAAATACGGGTATGTATTGTTCATGTTTAATATGTTTGAGAGGCCTTGTGTTTTTTATATACTATAATTCTGTCTGCTCATATCTATTAGGTATGTAGCTAACTATTTGACAAAATTACTCAAAGCCAATGGTACATTATTATAGACTCTCTTGTAAAAACAAATTTTGACCAAAACCTTATGAAAATGTTTATATTTCATTTGTTTTCACAATATCACATTAGAGTGCGATACTTCTACTTGATATAATCTAGAAATTGTTCGAATTGGTGCTGATAAGAAGTTAGGCTTGAGGAGTTGATGCTGCTTAGAAAGTTTATATGCTCTCAGTGAAACACTTTGGGGAAAGCATTTTTTAAGAGCCCCACTACGTATTTTATTAGTTCTTGCCTTTATATATGGTGAAGTTTTTTTTTGGCATGTCTCGTTTTGCTGCTATTTCTCACAAGCAATGGAAATAGCTTTGGATGTGTTTCCATTTCTTGGAGCAAGTTTATTGTTTCTATGCATTTACAAAGCTTTAATTTATGAAGAAAGTGATGAAAATGGGTCTGATCTATATACCCCTTAAACGGTGATGGTGATGCTGGTAGCATGAAAAATTATCCTGCTGTCCTTTGTTGTGCAAGACATGCCTGTATTATAACAAGACTAAGTTAAATTGACAACCCTAAGTAAGTTATATTATAATCTAAGTTTTCATTTTGTATTGTAACATTTAAGTCTGTAAAAATGTAAATAGACTAGACTAGAGTATTTTTCTGTAAACAATCTCAAGCCTAAGAATAAGCTCTGGAAGAAGATCCTGAAGATCATGCCTCAGAGAAAGTGTGAAGAAGCTTGGAGTTGAATAAATCTATTTTGTGAAAAACATTCTAAGTCAAGAAGTCTACAAGTCACAGATTAAGTGTTGTAGAGAAGTCATTCGAGAAATCCAGAATGACTTATCGAGAAGTCAATGAAAGCTTATAGAGAAGTCTCAAAGATATCGACAAGCCAAATTGAAGACATGAAGATCGGAGATATCGACAAGTCATTTCTTCATTAGAGAACTCTGAGATATCGACAAGTCAAAATATCATTAGAGATCTCTGAGATATCGATAAGTCAAAAATATCACTAGAGATATTTGAGATATCAATAGTCTATTTTGTCACTAGAGAACTCAGAGATATCGATAGGCCAAACTGAAGACATGAAGATGAGAGATCTCGACAAACCAAATTCTCTTATTCAGAACTCAGAGACTTCGATAAGTCAAACAACTATAGAGTTATTAGATATCTCGATAAGTCATTATACTTATCGAGATGTCGAGTTCTCTATGTTAGATATATTTGAGATGTCATGTCTAATCTGATTTGTGTTTAGTTTTCAGAACTTAACAAGACTTATCAGGACTTACTGAAATCGGAACTTACTGAAGTAAGAACTTAATATCAGAACTTAATGCGTTAGAAGATATATATCAGAACTTAAGTGCGGGAAGACTTCAGATAAGAAATGCGGCTGATTTACAGGAGAAGATCTGGACTAAAACAAAAGAAGACATGCATGAAGAGTTAGAGGACTAGAAGACTTGTAGAAGATATTTGATTGATATATTTTAGGAGACAGAATTATATTCCATATCATTTAGAATATAACTTGTAACTGTGAACTATATAAACAAGCTTAGGGTTTATACTATATGTGTTATCATTATCGAGAAGATTATACATTGTAACCTAGCAGCTCTTAGTGATATTGTTCATCACTAAGAGAGAACAACAATTCTATTGTAACAGAGTTTATTTGAATATACTTGATCTTTGTTACATACTTGTGTTGAAATCGATTTGATTGTATAAACACTATATTCAACCCCCTTATATAGTGTTGTGTGACCTAACAAGTGGTATCAGAGCTTTTTTGTTAACACACATACAGTAAAGATCCAAACAATCATGTCTGAAGAAACACAAACCCCAACTAAGCCCACCAAAACTCAAGAAACTCAAAACACTCAAACCCACAGTCGATATGAGCCTATTAGGGTTCCCATACTGAGACCTTCTGAGTATCCCATATGGAAAGTAAAGATGGCTATTTTTCCGGAAGCTACAGATCCAGAATACCTTGACAGAATTAATGAAGGACCATATAAGCCTACCAAGCTCTCTGTTGCAGTTGCTGATCAACCAGCAAAAACCATACCAAAGGAGAGAGGTGAATACACACCCGAAGATATCTCATCTATTGCCAAGGATGCAAGGGTAAGGTATTTGCTGTATGGTGCAATTGATAATGTCATGTCAAACAGGGTAATTGGATGCAAGACTGCAAAGGAGGTATGGGATGCTTTGGAGATAAGATGCCAGGGAACTGATGCAATCAAAAAGAACAGGAGGACTATACTCACTCAAGAGTATGAGCACTTTGACTCAAAAGCTGATGAGTCATTAACTGATTTATATGAAAGGTTTTCCAAACTCTTGAATGATCTGTCACTGGTAGACAAGGAATATGATCTTGAAGATTCAAATCTAAAATTCCTTTTAACTCTTCCTGAAAATTGGAATTTGAAGTCTACTACCATAAGAGACAACTATGACCTTACTAAAACTACTCTTGATGAAATTTATGGTATGCTCAAGACTCATGAACTTAAGATGGATCAAAGGAGCAAGAGGCATGGAAGAAAGTCAAGGACAGTTGCTCTTAAAGCTGAGGAGAAATCTCCTAAAGTGGTTGTCTCAAAGAGAGGCAAAGGAAAGGCTCTCATCATAAAGTCTGATTCAGAGTTATCATATTCTGATGATGATGATTCGGAAACTAAAAGTTTATCTGAAGTTGATGTTGATGCAATTGTGTGCTCTTATGGTGAAGGGTATCAAAAAGATAGCCTACAAGAAATTCAGAAAGGGCAAGAAGTTTTCCAGGAAAGGTGGAAGTTCGGATAAAAAAGGGTTCAGAAAGTCTGACAGAGGAGAAAACTTAAATGTCAAATGCTACAATTATGGTGGAAGAGGCCACATATCTCCTGACTGCAAGAAAGGAAAAAGTGATAAAGGCAAGGCACTTGTCACAAAGAAGAAAAACTGGACAAACACTTCAGATTCTGAAGATGAGGTGAACTATGCCTTGATGGCAAATGCTGATAGCAGTATTGACGCTGCTGAATTAAAGGTACCTCAAACAACCTTTGCTTTTCATACTGATGATATTACTGAGTTGAGATTATACCTCAAAACCATGTTCATTAGTTTGAGAGATCAGACTTTAACATGTGAAAGATTAACATCTGAAAGTCTTGCTCTTAAAAACAGAAATGACTATTTAGAAAATGAGTTAGTTTTTCTTCATCAAACTAAGAAAGAAAGAGATGAGGCTTTGTATGTTAGAGATGAAGTGCTAAAATTGAATGAATCTCTAAAAACTGATTTAGAAAAGGAAAGAGAGATCATCAGGATTTGGATTAACTCTGGCAGAACAAGTCAGAATTTACTAAGTAGTGGAAACTGGAAAGAGGGCTTAGGTTATGGAGATGATAAAAGTGAGAAAGGAACTGTGCAAATTGAGCCAATTATTGTTAAACAGACTGCTAAGCCAAAGGTAAATCCTTTTAAATTTGTAGCAAAAACTGTAATGTCTGATTCTGAAAAGATGAAATATTCTAAGATAGAAGTAAAAGAAATGTCAACTTCTGAAAAATTAAAACAGGATAAACTAGATGAAGTAAATATAGGCTTAATGACAAAGAAGCAGCTTAAGCATAAGCTGAAAGAGATTAGAAATGTGAACAAGGTAAAGGAAGCTAGGAAAAATAGGAATGGAATTGAAGGTGTGAATAAAAGCAATAATTATATTCCTGTTCCTAATGCTCCTAGAAAAAAATGTTATAACTGTGGAAACTCTAACCATCCTGCTTCTTTTTGCAGGAAAAATAAAGATATAAACTCTTTACCTCCTAGATCAGGAGTTTAGAGTCATTCTGTTAGGTTTAACCCACAAAATCCTTGTTTTCATTGTGTAGTTTATGGCATTCCATTTATACTTGTAAGGATTATCATAGTTTGTACTATGATATCATCAAATAAAACCTTCTTTAAAGAAAGTTAGTGTAAATCCTTCTAGTGTACATTCTGATGCAAAGTCTGATATTAAGTCTGATAAACAGCATGTTAGCATAAACTCTGAAATTAAATCCGCTGCAAATGCTAACAAACTTAAAAAGGCCAAAGGATCCAAGCAATTTTGGGTCCTTAAAACTAACCAATAGTGGTCTTTGTGATTGCAGGGAAACAGGAAAAACATCCTAGTTCTGGACAGAAGATGTTCAAGACATATGGCTGGTAATAAAGCCCTGCTATCAGACTTTGTGGAGAAAGCTGGCCCAGGAGTTTCTTATGGAGATGACAACATGGGAAAAACTCTGGGATATGGCAATATCAATTTTGGGAATGTCATCATTGAAACAGTAGCTCTTGTCTCAGGACTTAAACACATTCTGCTAAGTGTGAGTCAAATCTGTGACAGAGGTCATCATGTGGATTTCTTTGAAGAACACTGTGAAGTTGTAAGTAATTCTACAGGCAAAGTGGTTCTGAAAAGTTACAGGCATGGTAACATATATGAAGCCAGACTTTCAACAAACTCTGATGGTTCCGCAATCTTTCTATTGAGTAGAGCATCAATTGAAGAAAGATGGAATTGGCACAACATACATGAGCTAGTAAGGAAAGATCTTGTGAGAGGACTGCCAAAATCAGTATTTGCTCCTGATGGCCTTTGTGATTCATGTCAAAAGGCAAAACAAAGAAAATCTTCATTCAAGAGCAAAACTGAATCCTCAATTCTTGAGCCTTATCACTTACTGCATGTTGATCTATTTGGTTCAGTCAATGTCATGTCTATTACAAAGAAGAAATATGCTATGGTTATAGTGGATGAGTTCACCAAATACACTTGGGTGTATTTTTTGCACAAGAAGAATGAAACTGCATCTACTCTAACTGATCATGTGAGACAGCTGGATAAGTTAGTCAAAGATTCTGTTAAAATAATAAGAAGTGATAATGGCACTGAGTTCAAGAATTCAATTATGGAAGAGTTCTGCAAAGAGCATGGAATAAAGCAGGAATTTTCTACACCTGGAACTCCACAGCAAAATGGAGTTGTAGAAAGAAAGAACATGACTCTCATTGAAGCTGCACGAACTATGCTTGATGAAGCAAAGCTACCAACCTACTTTTGGGTTGAAGCTGTGCAGACTGCTTATTTTACACAGAATGCTACACTCATAAACAAGCATGGAAAAACACCATATGAGATGGTGAAGAAAAAGAAGCCAAATCTGAAATTCTTTCATGTATTTGGATGTTGTTCTTAAGACTCATCCTGAACAGCTGTCAAAATTTGATCTAAAAGCTGATGAAGGAATTTTTATTGAATATCCACTTTCCACAAAAGCCTTCAGAGTCTACAATTTAAGAACAAGGGTTTTCATGGCATCTATCAATGTATCTTTTGATGATAAAAAGATTACTGGACTTGAAGATTTCAATGATCATGATCAGCTGAGATTTAAAAATGAAGATTTAAATTCTGATTCTGTAAATTCTGATGGCTTAAATCCTAATCATGTAAGTTCTGACGGGTTAAATTCTGATTTCATTGAAACTGTGGTAACTACTCCAAGGGAAAATGCACCTGTTCAGGGGGAGCAAGCTGAAGATCCTACCATAACTCAAGACTCTCAAGAAGCATCAGAACCTGTCACTGGCTCTTCAAGTTCTAATTCATCAAGTTCTGATGAGCCAAATTCTGATAATTCTGGAAACTCTGATTCTTCAAATCCTAATGGATCCAACTTAAATTCTGAATTCTTAGAGAGCATAACTACAGGGGGAGCATCGAAAAATGCTGATGGAGACAACATGGATCATGGGGGAGGATCCAGTTCTAGAGAACAACTTCCATTTGCAAGGAAGTGGACTAAAACACATACACCTGACTTAATAATTGGAGATCTTGAAGCAGGTGTCAGAACTAGAACTGCAACATCAAATGAATGTCTCTATCATTCCTTTCTATCTCAGACTGAACTAAAGAAAGTGGAAGAAGCTCTTCAAGATGCTGATTGGGTGCAAGCAATACAAGAAGAGTTAAATGAATTGAAAGAAATAAAATCTGGACCCTAGTGCCAAGACCAAAGAATAGATCAATTATTGGCACAGAACGGGTGTTCAGAAATAAAACTGACAGTGATGGCATAATTACAAGAAACAAAGCAAGGTTGGTTACTTAAGGATACTCTCAACATGAGGGTATTGATTATGATGAAACATTTGCTCCAGTTGCTAGATTGGAATCCATAAGAATCGTTTTGGCTTATGCTGCTCACAAAAAGTTTAAAGTCTTTCAAATGGATGTAAAAAGTGTTTTTCTCAATGGAGAATTGAAAGAAGAGGTATATGTTGAACAACCTCCAGGATTTGTAGATCCAAAATTTCCTAATCATGTCTACAGACTTGATAAAGCACTTTATGGCCTTAAGCAAGCTCCAAGAGCATGGTTTGATATTTAGCTCAATTCCTTCTCGAAAGTGGATTTAACAGAGGTACAATTGATAAAACACTGTTCTGCCTCAATCATGGAAAGAACTTACTTTTGGTACATATATATGTTGATGATATCATCTTTGGTTCTACAAATGTCAAACTCTGTGAAAGGTTTGCAAAGCTCATGCTGTCAAGATATCAAATGAGTATGATGGGAGAACTTAGCTATTTTATGGGACTTCAAGTCAAGCAAAATGAAGAAGGTACTTTCATAAATCAATCCAAGTACACCAGAAATTTACTCAAGAAATTTGGAATGCAAGACTGTTCAACTGCATCCACTCCCATGGCCACTGCGACCAAGTTAGATAAAGATACTGGAGCACCAGTAGATATTACTAACTATATAGGTATGATTGGATCTTTACTCTATTTAACTGCAAGTAGACCTGATATCATGTATGCTACCTGTCTTTGTGCAAGATTTCAGGCTGATCCAAGAGAACCTCATCTAATAGCTGTGAAAAGAATTTTCAAATACCTCAAGGGTACAGCTGATCTAGGATTGTGGTATCCTAGAGAATCAGATTTTAAGCTAATAGGTTACTCAGATGCAGATTTTGCAGGATGCAAAATAGACAGGAAAAGCACTAGTGGAAGCTGCCAATTTCTTGGAGGCAGATTGGTTTCTTGGTTTAGCAAGAAACAGAAATCAATTTCCACATCAACTGCAGAAGCAAAATATATTACTGCAGGAAGCTGTTGTGAACAGATTCTTTGGATGAAGAATCAGTTACTGGACTATGGGTTAGAATTTTCTAAAATACCCATTTACTATGATAATCAAAGTGCTATTGCTATGACAGGTAATCCAGTTTAACACTCAATGACAAAGCACATCAGCATTAGGTACCATTTCATAAGGGAACATGTGATGGAAGGTACAATGGAATTGCATTTTTTTCCAACATATCAACAACTAGCAGATATCTTCACAAAACTACTATGTGAATCTACTTTTACAAGACTGGTGTAAAGTGTCTGTTTTACTTCCAAAAAGAGTTGTTGAGTGGAGAGAGTATATATATGGGAGTTAAAAGATTTTACAATCTTTTACCTACTTTCTAATTCTTTTCTTATCTCTATTATTCTCTCTCTCTTTCTAATATTCTCTGAAGCTCTATTTTTCACAGGCATTTTATCAAACACTTTTCAAACACACATTTTGTCACTTATTTCTCTACAGAAATGGCACCAAAAGATATCATTTTCAATGGAGCCAAGTTTGTTCCCAACAACTACATGGCTATTCTTTCTAAGGATGAAGCTCCATCAGAACTTCACTTCAACCAAGATTTTCTATCTCGAAGTGAGATTGGGTATGCTTTGACCCAACTAGAAGCACTTTCAGGAACTCAAGTACTGGAGTTTTGGAGGAGTGGTGTATATGATGATGGTGGTGCAAATGGGTCCCCAAGTATTATCTTTACAACAGGGGAGGATGAACATTGTAATAACCCCAATTTTTTTTGAAATTTTTGAAACCCTGATGAATAGTAACTTTTGCTGATAATTCTAATTAAGGAAAATTATCAGACCACACTATATAGGAGTACTGTTATGGAAATTCTAAGATCGTATTAGTATTCCATAAAGTAAATAAGTGTATGTAAAGATCGTCAGAATCCAAATTCGAACAATTTGATTTTCCCGAAAATCCACCAGATACCTAAAGAATTGAGTATAAGGTAATATTGTTAAAAGGATTTAAATTCAAGAATTATAAGAGGGGATCATAAAAGGAATATAAAATATTGAGAAAGGGTAGGGGAACCCAAGTAATAAGATCCCGGATATAATCCCTCAAACGCATAACGAGAACGAAAGTTAAGCGAACCGTAAAACAGATACGCGATCAAGAGACAAGCTTGTACAAGCATCCAAGGTATTATGACATCATCAAACCACAAGACAAAGGCATGTGGCAAATGGATGACATAAGGAAGATGACATAAGCATGACAAGTGGGTAGGTTTTGTTGGTTGATTACTAGCCAAACATTATTAACCATGGTAAAAAGGTTAAAATCAATTCCTAAGTCAAAAGAAGAAGCAACCAAGCAAATACATTCATTTCTCTCCCCCCATTTTCTTGTTCACAGCTTTTTGAAGAAAAGCAAGGAAGAAAAATTCCAAAACCCAAGCCCCACTTAATCATAATTCAAGAGGTTTGTTTCTTTAGCTTCCATAATTTATAACTTAGATGAGCCATAAGTTTAAGCTCAAGATTCCATGTTTAATATAGCTAATCAATTCATCAAAGTTCTTGGTGAATAGTGTTTTCAAGAAACTAACTTTGTGTTTTCTTATGTTTTCTTCAAGATCTAAGCTTAGTAGAGATAGTTAGTGGTTATTTAAGGCTTCCTAAGTGATTCTCCACTCTCCAAGGAAGGTATAACTTCTCAACCCTTAGCCTTAAGTTTTTTTGGTTTGGATTTCATAATGTTTAGATGATGGGTTAGTGTAATGGGTGTGTACTCATGTTTAGAGCTTTGTTTAGTAAGTGGTTTTGTTGATTTTGGAGTAAGGAGTGATACTTGTTGAATTTGATGTTCTTGGTCACATTTTGACTTGGTTTAGATGAATAAGTTCAGATCTTGAGTTATAGATAAATGATCTTGTATTGTAGTTGAATGATGGTGGAATGGTGTTGATTGGTGGTGGTTTGATATTGAATTGATTGGGTAAAAATTTGGGAATTTCTAAGTTATAGCCATCGTAATGCCCAAATTTCCTTAGACTGTTTTGTGCTTAACTTTTGCACCCGAACACTCACTGCCATGAACTAACCATTACCATGTTTAGATATTTCATGTTACGAGCTTCATTTTGATATGTGTTTCGCTTGAATCCAATGTACGGTTTAGGAGAAACGACCGTTTTAAGTAACGGCATTTCGCGAACGAACCATTACCCCTCGCCTTACTTTGAAACCTTGATTAAGGCCCTTAAATGACTAAATGGAGTATGAAACAATTATGTAAAGTGGACTAGGCAGTTGGTAGAGTACTCGCGAAAGAATCGCCTTAAAATTCGTAATGGTTAATTTATTAAAAATGGTGGAGCCGAGGGTACTCGAACGACTTATGTGATTCGTTAAGCGTAGAAGTGACCATACGCGAACGTTAAGGTTCAATTGGTTAAAGTCTAGTTTCTTAAGCGACCGGGGTTTAATTCCGACTTATGTTGTTGTTCATAGGTTATCAGACCCACTCTAAGCTTAAGTCTACCTGTATAACTGTTGTTGTGATGTATATATGTATATGCATTATCTTGTGATAAGTGCATGATTGTTATTAGCAAATCTTGCGATATATTGGAGCATGCTGATATGGTATATATGCATGCCTGTTTCGTAATCTTGATATCTAATTGTTGATTTAATGCTTATAAGTTGCATAATACCTATGCTAGAGATAAGCAGTAGTTGCGTATACCCTTAGTATAGGGGACCCAAAGGTGAACATTTTCTAAACCGGGAGTCGATGTTCCCGAATATAATATATATATATATATATTTATATATATATATGATTAGTTTTCAAAACTATTAATCGAATAAGGTTTATTCGATAACTTTATTTTATTTAATGAATATTATTTTGAATATTCATTCGAGAACTTATGACTCCGCTTATTTTATTTAATGAATATTATTTTGAATATTCATTCGAGGACTGATGACTCCACTTATTTTATTAAATAATATTCTTTATTTTATTAAAGAATAATGTTTCAATTATCAAACTTATTTTCGATTATTCAAATAAAGATCGTACTTTCGTATAAGTATATCTTTGGTTATTTATTATTCATTTCAAGTATGAGTTTTAAAACTTCTACTTCAATTATTTTTATAAAGATTATCCTTATGGGAATATTATTTAAATAATAATATTAAAATATTTTCATATATATCGAGACTGATTTATTTTATTAATCAACATTACTCCAAACATTCTTAAAAATGTTTTCGAGTCTTCAAAATGATTTTAAAAGTCAGAGCGGATCCCAAAACTCGTTTTCAAATTTAAGATCTTCCTTTCGAATGGGATTTAAATACTCGCTCAAAAATCTGAGGGATCCGGCTCCGTGATGTATTTTTATAATCGCAACAAGGTTGCTGTTTTGATAAAAGAGATTTTGATTATTTACCCAACACTCGGGAAGTAAAATTCTTGGAATAAGTTAATCCATTAACAGGCATCGCCGGGGAAATATCGGTGAGTTTTCCTTTCCAACTAGATATGACTTCTTGGTGGAGCCATATCAACAAGTTTCTACTTGGGGAAAGGGGGACGAGCTTTACGTTTCAGAGTCATGGATTTCATTTGAACTAGGAGTGGCGTAAGTGGTTGAGTGGCGCCGGCCTAGCCTTATTATATTGGCCCAAATGGCCCGAAAGTTCTGCTAAGACGGTCCATTCCTTAGGAGTCCAGTGCTTGGTTGACAAGTAAATCCGACTATTCTCCTCTACATGTAGAAAATGGCGGGGTTGCACTACTGCGACTGATCATCGTGAGTGGTCTTCCTGGCGCGGCAAACTCCCGTAATGAGTTCATCATCCAATTGGATATTTCTGCAACACTACCCAGAGCACTTCGAAAGAAAGGCTACGCCTGGGCGATTGTTGAGTGTTGGCAGGGTCGAGTTTTCAAAATGATGTTTCATCAAATGAAGTATCTCGTAACTTCATTTCATTTTGATGATATTTCAAAGATTGATCTTATATAAGTTTTGTCTTGTAGCTTCATCTATGGGGTGAACTATTTATACCTTGAACGGTGGTAGTTCAAGTAGTATTCGGAAAAAAAAGATATAAGTATATTAGAGTATCTTGTAACTTCATCTTTTCAACTTATATCTGGTTAATGATTATCTTATTCATGACAAAGATTTTCAGAAAAATATTGAGACAAGGTTAGATATATGAGATCACCTTGCAACGATATTTTTATATAGTTATAAAATGGAACTCTGTGTATATTATACATGTCAGAGGATTTCAAAGATTTGAGAATTATATATGTATATATATACTGAATATTTTGCGACTTCGTCGCATTAAGATATCAAACTTGGTTCATTTCTTCTTGACCAAGACTTTCATGAGTACTATGAGATGCTCATATATTATTAATTATTATATATATTATTTCGTTGGGCTTGTTGCTCACCCTTGCTTTCTTCTTTCATCATACAACAACAGATAGACAAGGTGAACAAGATCAAGCCCCCAATTCGTGAGCGGTTAGGAAACGTTCCGCGGTTTCCTGTAGGCGTTGATGCCGTTGTAGCTGAGGTAAACTACCAATAGGCTAGGCTTTCAACTTTTGTTGTGCCAGACTTATGTATATTTATGAATTGTAATAATGGCAAGGAATATGTAAATTTATTCAGAAACCCTTTTGAGGTGTAATGGCTTATGATTGTGGAATAAAATGACTTGTGTTATTTTTGGATATTCATCTCTGAGACTATAACTTGTGGTGTGTGTGTATATTGTGGGGTCATAGTGAAAGGAATATGTCCTAAGTCCAATCATGTATGAGGATTTAGGAATAACTTTTATGTAATCTGTTTTGATTTCATTGATAATAATAAAAGACTTGTTTTGTTTTTATTACGGGCTTTATCTATTTAAGTGTTTAAATAAGATATACCATAGTTTAGAGTAAAGCTTTTTATGGATTATGATGAGATCATAATAGTGAGACCTAAAAAGATGATAACTCTAAACTTAAATAGTTCCTGGTCATAGGATTACTAACTGGTAATTAATAATCCGCAAAGATCGGTACATACTATGTTTGCTTCATTATGAAGGATGTCTGTTCTCATAGACATTTGTGTGGTGACACTATAGCTAATATGTAGGTGCTTATTATAGAATAAGTTCACTGAACATGACTCGCACAGCTGAACAACTGATGGAGTTCACTCACGTGTCAGCAGTTGTTCACCTAGTGATAGTTGTACAAGTATCCTTAGACTTGAGGTCATCATAGTCATCTTGTGTACACTGAACTATGCTTTGGTTTAGTTCTTAGTCTCCAGGGACAATTATTAGGGCTCTTCTGGGTATAGGAATTTGTACACGAAGATAGTGTATGATCAATAAAGGATCTACCCCTTCCAGTGAAGGAAGCGAATGTTCAAGGCTGATCCACTTATGCTAGTTCAGGAAACTCTGGCCAGAGTAAATGAAATTAGAAAGGAGTTTCTAATTTGCATAGAACTACGCATAGTAAATGGTAAGCAAGTGATTGAATTAGATAGGCTTGACATGAGATCCATGCCTTGTATTTAATCGGGACATTATAGGGTAGAAGGAGTTTATTGTACGGTAACTATTCACTGAATAGGTTCTTGGTATTCTAAGCAGTGAATTCATATTATCCGGATAGTCACGATATGCTGAGAAGTATCCCTCACGATGTAGAATAAATGTGATTAATTAATTAATCATATTTAATAAATTAGAGAATTTATATAAATAATGATAAAATAGTTTTATTATTATTTATTTCTACTACCGGCTTAATATTGAACCTACAGGGTCACACCATAAAAAGAGAATGATTTAATGGTGGAGGAATTAATTAATAATGGCTAATAATTATTTATTTATGAAATAAATAATTAATTGGCAAATTTAATAATTGATTAAATGAGATTTAATTGATTATAAATTAATTAAGAAAAGTTCTTAATATTATTAATTAAGGATTTAATTTTTGGAAATTAAATCAAGAGAGAGAATTATTTCTAAAGTGTTTAGAAAAAGGATTAATAATTAAAAGGTGTTTTAATTATTAATGAGAATAATAAATGGGATAATAATAATAATATTTATGGGAAAATTTCAGCTGAAAATTTTGCCTATAAATACACTATTATAGACCCTATTTTATTCTAATCCACATCAAACACAAAACCCAAAAATTTTGGAAAACTCAATTCTCTCCACCTCCTTCCTCCTCCTTAACATCGTTTTCTTGGTGGATACCGGTGGAGTGCTTCACACTTGAGGAGCAACTGCTAAGGATCTCTGATCGTTGTCTCCGAATTATTTTAAAAGGTTAAATTCGATCCCTCGAATTTTTATTCATGATTTATATGCTTTTATTTGGATTTTTGTATGTGTAGAAGTGTTTTGCCGTGCCCCGCTGCGTTAAAAATCCAACAATGGTATCAGAGCATAGGTTGTATACATATAGATCTGTGGTAAAAATTTCAGAATTTTATGTGCTTGTATGAATTAATTATGATTTTACAAGTTATATTATGGATTAATTTTGTCTGATGAGAAATTGTTTCTCAGAATAATTTTAAATGTTGATCTGGGTTCTACAAGTGTTGTAGATCGTCTGGGTATTTTTTCATAATTTTATGATGTATAGATTTTTTATTATGAATTTTTGAAGTTGTTTCAATTAAATTCTTAATTAAATAAAGATATATGAATAATTATATATAAATAATTATATATATATGAATTGTATGTATGTATATATCTGTCATCTACTTGCTGTACTGCTGATGTGAGTTGCACGGAGAAAGACAGACACGGTACAGAGGTGTCAGGCGCGCAAACCGAGGAAACAGGCGGTTGCTGAACAAAAAAAAAATATAGGGGTGTAACGCATTCCGGGAATACGTTACACACCTGTGGCGCATTCAAGGAATGCGTTACACCCTTTAATGGCTGAAAAGGGGTGTAACGCATCACCGGAATGCGTTACAGGTCATGTAACGCGTTCCTGTAATGCGTTACAGCCCTCTGTTGTTTTAAAATTGATTTTCTGGGAGTTTCGTAACTCCGTTTTGGGCATGCAATATACCGTTGGATTCGTTTTTCCGAGACGGATCTAATGGAGTGATCAATTTTAGTTTATATAAAAGTTTTGAACTGTTTATATTCCATGAAGTGTTTTAAAGCTGTTTTTGATCGTTCGAATTGATTTTAAATGCTTCATGTGATACATAGAGATGTATAATGCTTAGACTAATGTGCTAGATGATGTAACATGCCTACCTTGATGTTTATTCATGTTGATATATGTGATATATGCTTAGTTTATCATGCGATGATAGATTTATGTGAACTTAAATAAACATAAGGCGTTTGTTAGACAACCTAGTATAGTCAAATTGTTTCATAACCTTAATAATAATATTATGAATACAATCATGAGATTCTTGTGTTTATGAAACACGTAATTGAATATGAATTTTCGATATGAGAGAAAGGATGATTCTGTCAACAACAGATTTCTATCTGTAAGAAAGGGTTATTAAGTGACGCCTCTTGACAATGCTCCACCCGATCTGGGAATCATCTGATTATTGATTATTGATTTGAAATATTTAATTTAAAAGGAAGAATTTCTTTATAATATGATTATGATTGTAACGTAATATAATCCCTCTAAAATTAAATAATATCAAGTAGTAATTGGCCAATGATACAACGGGCTTGTGTCGGTCATAGCCTTCCAACATGATAGAAAAGTAGTTCTTATTTTTGAATCATTGTCGATTCGTGCTACAGCCGAGGGCTTTGATTTTGAAATAAGAAATACTTGTCTATTACATAGAGATGTGTACATTGAATAAGAATCTAAAGGTCGGTACGTGCTACAGTCGTGGGCCTTTGGGGACTGATTCAACTGTACGGAATGTTGGATTAGACTTGACTTAGAATATTGAGTTTGTCGTGCTACAGCCGAGACTCAATTATTCAAGAGGCTAAAGTTTGATTAGGGAATAACATGAGAAGTAATTGACAAGAGTTGTCTGCCTATTGAACATTACATGGCGGTTCGTGCTACAGCCGGGGTCGTGTAATGGAATGTAGGATCCCTATTCCCACTAGCATTTTGAATGTTTAATTTTTTCATGTAGGGGGTTGAATAAATTAAGAAAACTAGTGGGAGCCACTTATGAATAAAGACCCGATTCATATAGTGTTTTGAAATGAAATCGAATATTTGCTAAGTGTTGTTATGTGTTTATCATTTACAGATTTACTTTGTACGTTATGTCTTCTGCACTATCACTCAGGAGCATACTAGATGCTCACAAATTGACTCGTCCTAATTATGCTGACTGGCTTCGAAACTTGAGAATTGTTCTCAGGATTGAGAACCTGGAATACGTGATTGACTCACCTAAGCTTACTGAACCTGCTAGTGATGCACATAATGATGAACATGTTGTGTATCGTAAGTGGATAGATGATGCAAATGTTGCTCAATGCATCATGCTAGCTTCCATGAACATTGAGCTACAGAAGCAACATGAGCATATGGATGCTCACACTATCCTCATGCATCTACAAGAGTTGTATGATGTGGCAGGGAGGACAACTCGATATGAGATATCAAAGGAGTTGTTCGGTTGTAGGATGTCTGAGGGATCATCTGTGAATGACCATGTACTTAAGATGATCAATTTGATTGAACGTCTTGGATAACTTGGTTTTGCCATGGATGGGGAGCTGAGCCAAGACTTGGTCTTGCAATCGCTTCCGAGTTCGTTCTCGCAGTTTGTTGTGAACTTTCACATGAATAAGTTGGATGTCAGCCTGCCTGAACTCCACAACATGTTGAAGACTGCGGAATCGAATTTTGCCCCTAAGAAGAGTTCTGTTCTTCTAATTAGTGAAGGTTCCAATCCTAAGAAAAGGAAGAGGAACTCTTCCAAGAAGAAGAAAGTAGGTGAGAAAACGCCGGTTCCACCAAAAGCTGAAGATCCCGAGAGCAAAATTGTTTGCTTTCACTGTAACAAGGTGGGGCACTGGAAGAGTAACTGCAAAGTTTACCTTGCAGAATTGAAGAAGAAGAAGGGTAGTGAGACTACCGCTTCTGATTCAGGTATGTTCATGATAGAAGTGAATATGTCATTAAATCAAATTTCTACTTGGGTATTCGATACCGCCTTTGGTTCTCATATCTGCAATTGTTGCAGGGACCAAGGAGAAGTAGGACTCTTGAGGAAGAGGAGGTGGTTCTACTGATGGGAAATGGAGCAAGAGTTGCTGCTGTAGATGTAGAATCATTTCATTTGCATAGGCCTACGGGCAAGACTATTGTTTGAAATAACTGTTATTTTGTTCCCTCGATTGTGAGGAATATTATTCCCATGTTAGACTTGGCTGGATTTTCATTTATTATTGAGAATAATGAATGTTCTATTCTTAGAGATAATATTCTTTATGGACGTGGTGCTTTCAATAATGGTCTGTATATATGTGACATAATTTACTTCAGATTGAACAAACTAATAAAAGAAAAAGGGATGATGAAAATCTCACTTCATAGTGGCACTGCAGTCTCCATTTAGTGGACATGGAGAGAGGGCTGCAGATTTGCTAGGAATGGTAAACACAGATGTATGTGGACCAATGTCTACGCAAGCCATGGGTGGATTTTTCATACTTCATTACTTTCATGGATAATAGATCTAGATTCGGATATGTGTTTGATGAAACACAAGTCTGAGGCCTTTGAAAAGTTCAAAGAATGTAAGTCTGAAGTGGAGAAACAACCAAACATAGTATTATAACTCTTCGATCAGATCGAGGTGGTGAATACTTTAATGGAGTGTTTCTAGATTATCTCAAAGTAAATGGTATAGTCTCCCAGTGGACGCCTCCAGATTGGTATCTGAAAGGAGAAATCGAACTTTGTTAGACATAGTTCGGTCCATGATGAGCTATGCAAATCTTCCAGTATTCCTATGGGGTTATGCATTGGAAACCTCAGCATATTTACTGAATAAGGTGCCTTCCAAATCTGTTCCTCAAACTTTATATGAGATATGGAAAGTAAGGAAACCGAGTCTTAAACACGTTAAGATTTGGGGATGTCCAGCTTATGTCAAGTAAGTTGACCCAGATAAGCTGGAATATCGATCCGTAAAATGTAGTTTTGTGGGATATCCTAAAGATACTTTAGGGTATTACTTTTGCACCGATCATCGGGTGTTTGTATCCAGACATGCTACCTTCTTGGAAAAGGAGTTTATCCTTGAAGGAAACAGTGGGAGCAAAATTGAACTTGATGAAGTTCAAGAAGCACAAACTACTACAGATCGAGTGGAAACACCTGTTCTGACTGAACAACCTTTTGTGGAACAGCCCATTCATAGATCAGGGAGAGTGTCTCACCAACCTAAGAGGTATTATGGCCTTGTCATTGAGAATGACAATGAGTTGTTGATCATTGATGATGACAACCCTGTGACCTATAATGAGGCTATGAGTAGTGTTGACTCAGAGAAATGGCATAGTGCCATGAAATCCAGAATGGAATCTTTGTATACGGTATACAAAAGAATGATTAGAGTAGATGGCCAGGTGGAGACCTATAAGGACAGGCTTGTGGCCAAAAGGATTCAAACAAAGGCAATGGATTGACTTTGATGAAACCTTTTACCTGTAGCCCTGTTAAAATCAGTTCGGATTTTGCTTGCGAATGCTGCTTACTACGACTATGTGATCTGGAAAATAGCCAGATGGTTTTCTTTCCAAGGGAAATGAAAACCTAGTGTGTAAGCTGTTGCGAACCATATGTGGTTTAAAGTAGGCTTCTCGAAAGATGGAACATTCGTTTTGATGAGACAATCAAAGAGTTTGATTTTATCAAAAACGTAGATGAACCATGCGTCTACAAAAGGGTTAGTGGGAGCGCGGTAACATTTCTTGTATTGTATTGAATTAGAGTTGACACACATAACAACATAGCAGACCCACTCACAAAGCTACTTTATGAAAGTCACTTTGATCGTCATAATGACAGGATGGGTATTAGATACCAGAGTGATTGGCTTTAGTACAAGTGGGAGATTGAAAGGAATATGTCCTAAGTCCAATCATGTATGAGGATTTAGGAATAACTTTTATGTAATCTGTTTTGATTTCATTGATATTAATAAAAGACTTGTTTTGTTTTTATTACGGGCTTTATCTATTTAAGTGTTTAAATAAGATATACCATAGTTTAGAGTAAAGCTTTTTATGGATTATGATGAGATCATAATAGTGAGACCTAAAAAGATGATAACTCTAAACTTAAATAGTTCCTGGTCATAGGATTACTAACTGGTAATTAATAATCCGCAAAGATCGGTACATACTATGCTTGCTTCATTATGAAGGATGTCTGTTCTCATAGACATTTGTGTGGTGACACTATAGCTAGTATGTAAGTGCTTATTATAGAATAAGTTCACTGAACATGACTCGCACAGCTGAACAACTGATGGAGTTCACTCACGTGTCAGCAGTTGTTCACCTAGTGATAGTTGTACAAGTATCCTTAGACTTGAGGTCATCATAGTCATCTTGTGTACACTGAACTATGCTTTGGTTTAGTTCTTAGTCTCCAGGGACAATTATTAGGGCTCTTCTGGGTATAGGAATTTGTACACGAAGATAGTGTATGATCAATAAAGGATCTACCCTTTCCAGTGAAGGAAGCGAATGTTCAAGGCTGATCCACTTATGCTAGTTCAGGAATCTCTGGCCAGAGTAAATGAAATTAGAAAGGAGTTTCTAATTTGCATAGAACTACGCATAGTAAATGGTAAGCAAGTGATTGAATTAGATAGGCTTGACACGAGATCCATGCCTTGTATTTAATCGGGACATTGTAGGGTAGAAAGAGTTTATTGTACGGTAACTATTCACTGAATAGGTTCTTGGTATTCTAAGCAGTGAATTCATATTATCCGGATAGTCACGATATGCTGAGAAGTATCCCTCACGATGTAGAATAAATGTGATTAATTAATTAATTAATCATATTTAATAAATTAGAGAATTTATATGAATAATGATAAAATAGTTTTATTATTATTTATTTCTACTACCGGCTTAATATTGAACCTACAGGGTCACACCATAAAAAGAGAATGATTTAATGGTGGAGGAATTAATTAATAATGGCTAATAATTATTTATTTATGAAATAAATAATTAATTGGCAAATTTAATAATTGATTAAATGAGATTTAATTGATTATAAATTAATTAAGAGAAGTTCTTAATATTATTAATTAAGGATTTAATTTTTGGAAATTAAATCAAGAGAGAGAATTATTTCTAAAGTATTTAGAAAAAGGATTAATAATTAAAAGGTGTTTTAATTATTAATGAGAATAATAAATGGGATAATAATAATAATATTTATGGGAAAATTTCAGCTGAAAATTTTGCCTATAAATACACTATTATAGACCCTATTTTATTCTAACCCACATCAAACACAAAACCCAAAAAGTTTGGAAAACTCAATTCTCTCCACCTCCTTCCTCCTCCTTAACATCGTTTTCTTGGTGGATACCGGTGGAGTGCTTCACACTTGAGGAGCAACTGCTAAGGATCTCTGATCGTTGTCTCCGAATTATTTTAAAAGGTTAGATTCAATCCCTCGAATTTTTATTCACGATTTATATGCTTTTATTTGGATTTTTGTATGTGTAAAAATGTTTTGCCATGCCCCACTGCGTTAAAAATCCAACACAAGTATGCAGTAGTTGGTTGATTATTAAGATTAAGTATTATTAAGGGAAATGGAACTCGTGACAACCCGGATCCCCGACCCCGAATTTGGGGGTGTTACAAACATGTGGTGACTGTGTCTACTCTTCGCAACTCTACATCTGCCAGAAGATTGTATTTTCAATTCAACAGTTGAGGAGCCAGCTCTTCAACAAATGATGGCAAATCTAGGCTATGAAAAGCCTTTGGCAAAGTTGGGACAATTGAAGAGACCCCATATAAGGAGGGAGTGGAATTTCTTTTCTGACTGCATCACCAAGGCCTTTGCCAACAAGTGCTCCAACTTTGATGCAATCCCAATCCTGAGTCAGCAAATCGGGTATGCTCTCATTAATCAAACTCATTTTGATTATGCTAGTGCCGTGTTAGGATTTATTGGGGATAGGATGCAAGAGGACAGAAATACTGTATATTTTGCTAGATTTTGCCAACTTCTTTATAGTTTATGTAGTTCTGATAAGGCCCAACTAGCTAGTGAGTTGATTGAACCCTTGAAACTTGCTAAAAGCGCTTTCACTGACTTATTATCTAATGATAATAAGAAGGTTGTCCTAAGACCCCTCCAAATTCCACACCTAGTCAAACAGGTCTTAGTAAACTCTGACCCTCTCACATATAGTGTGATATATCCTAATGTACAACCATCTCAACCTCCATCAGCACCTACAACCAATCAACCACCTACCACTTCTCAACCTCAACCACAACCACAACCAACCATCAGAACATATTTCCAGCCAGCTCAATCATCTCAACCTCAACCATCAATACCTACCATCAGAACTTCATCCTCCAGGCCTAAGAGAGCAAAATCTGTTCCTAAATCTCCACCAAGGAGAAGAAGGATGATTCTTAGGGATGAATCTGATCAAGGTGAGCAAGTCCAGGTTCATGTATCAGAACCTGTGACTGTGGAAGCTGAAAAGGCAACTTCTCAGAAAGAAACTGAAGCTAAAAATTCTGATATTTTGAAGAGAAAAAGAACTTCAAGTTCTGATGCTAATAAAGCAACTCCTACATCATCCAGGAGATCAAAGAAATAGAGAGCAGGAAGGCATTTGGAACAACTCCATCTGAGGATACTAATGAAGCCGAGGAAGGGGATCAAGAATCTCTGATCTCCAAGGCAATAGTAATTGAATCTTTGCCACCTCCAATTCAGGCTGAAGACACTGTTCAGGATATAGTGATCACACCTCCTGTCTCTCCTATTCATGACAATGTTACAGTTGAAGATTCAGGATTAAGTCCTGAAATTGACCTTCACAGGCTGATTATTCCAATTGTGCTCTATCTTGAAGCTCCTACTGCAGCTCATCCCACTATTGCTACTTCTCCTATCTTACAGACTGAGATACCAACAACTCCAATTCTGGAGATAAATTCTGATGCTCAGAATTTAGATGAAGTTGCTGCAGAATCACCTTCAGTGACATATACTTTAGTACTGTCAGAAGATGATGAGTTTTCTGCAAGTTGTGGAGAGTCAGCTCCAGTTAATACTTCAGCTCCCATTCTTAGATAAGAGGCATTGATTGAAAAATTTGTTGAACAAGCTGCTCATGTTCCTTGGAAAGACACTCACAGAGGAGTTGAGTGGACCAAGAAGTGGAATGAATCTGATTTCATTCCAAGCTCCAAAGTTCTGTCAGATCATATTGGAAAGGCTGATGAGCTCATGACAAATTCTAATTTTAAGAAAAACTTAAGTCACAGCTTTAAGTACTAAAAATCTTCAAGGTCTACACTCTGAAACTCATGCCAAGGTTGATAAACTTCTGGAATCAGCTGAAAAGGTAGATATGACTCTCAAATTAGACAAGTCAAGAATTATCAGACTTATACATGAGAAAGTTGAAGCAATTGAGAAGGTTCAAGAAAAGCAACAGGCCCAAATTAATGAGGTCCTGAAGAATCAAGCCTCTCAACAAACTCAACTAAATGAAATTCAATCTTCAGTAGAACTTCTTCTCTGTCTCCTGCTACCAGATGATGCCAAAAAGGGGGAGAAGGTAGTTTAGTCCAAATGCTCTAATACTCAAGTACTGAAGAAAAAGGATGACAAAGGTGATGACCAGGGAAACCCAAGCAAGGGTCAAGGTCAAGGGGAAAGCAGTAAAGTTTCTTCAAGGAAACTAATTACTGATGTTAGCAAATTTTCTACTTCTATTCAAAAGAAGACAAGTTTTGATGCTGTAAATGCTCAAAATTGGATAACAAGTTCTGATTCTGATGTTCTGATTCAAGCTAAAAGTCAAGGCTCTCAGAAGTTTTTGCAAACTCTGAAGCTCAAGGGAAAGCAGACTACTGTCTACTACAAAGATCCTAAGATTCAGACACTTGATGAAGAAATTGCTAGAAGATTATTTCTCTAGCATAATCCTGAATAGATTTAGAGAATTTAAAGGAGGATGAAGCTAGATTTGCAGCTGAGAAGACAAATCTTAAGTCTAAAGCTTCTGATGCTAAGAAACCTCAAAGGCCTAAGGCAAAAGGCATTGTGATGAAGGAAAAGTCATATTATGAGGCTTCAAAGCCCAAGAAAAGATCACAGATTGATCCCAAATATAAAGGGAAAGAAAAATTGATGAACCAAAAAAGCCACAGGAGATGAAGATTCCTCAAATCCTGATGAAACCACTGTGCAAAATGGTTCAAGTTTATAATGACACAGCTGTAGAAGATGAAGATGTTCAAACTCTGAAAAGAAGGAAGATAACTGAAGAATCCAAGACAATCACTGACATAGCTCAAGTTGTTCAGAGTGAAGAACAACATGGTACTAAAGAAACATCAAATTCTGATCGAGCTATCAAGAAATCAACCTCTGACAGTGCTCAAGTTGCTTTAGACAAGATGGAAATTGCTGATAAGAAACTCCTATGGAAGAATGTCAAACCATCAGATCTAAAGAAAAGCCAGTTGTTATCTGATTTCATGACTGTTGGATTGAAAGCCAGAGAAGTAAGAGACAGAGCTTGACTAGGTTCTGATGAAGCCAAAATCAAGACAGGAGTTGAAGTGCTTATAAGAGATCCATTCTTATTGACTGACAAACCTCTTGAAGAAGTTACATAGAAATACCTTGATAAGGTTATATCTGTTCAAGTGGTACTGGATGCTCATGATAAGCATAATGTCAAAGAAAATGTGATTCTATTTCTTGAAGATGGAAGAACATATCAAATGTCAGAATTAGATGTGCTGAACAAATCTCTGAAAGAACTTCAATTATTTCATTATCTTTTAGAGATAAAGTCTGAGATTACCATGAGATGGTCAAATTTCATAATGAAGACCATAAGAGATAAAGCAAGAATTTCTGGTTCAAGGGTTAAAAAATTCATTCCAAATATAGTTGAAGATGATGGAAGAGAAATTCCAATGAAGAAGGATTCTGCTAAACTTGAAATGATTCTGAAAGAGCAATGTTTGTGCTACAATGAAGATTCTTCTCATCCAAGGTTGATCAGACTTAGTGATGATTTGGAAAGAAATCACATCTCAGTACTAAGGACTGCAATCTATCAGATTGGAATTCAAGATGAAGAGATGAAGCAAGTCAAAGCTACAATAGCTCAAGTCTTGAGGAATAAAAAAGAAAAGCTGATATCAAACTTTGTTAAGAATCACTTTGGATTCAGATTGACTCAGTGAGATTGGTAAAAGCCACAAGGACTGTAAGTTGTAATTTGTTACGACCGGCATTTTATATAATATTATTTGTGGATTTGGTATAATATTAAAGTCAAATGAAAATATATTCAATGATTGTACGCTAGTGTGAGTGAAAATTTCTGCATTATAAATTTGCTTTGTGTAGTATATGATTTTTCAAAGTAAGAGTTTATTTAATTTCTTTATTTTTAATTTATAAGGAATATTCTAAGCTTTGGAAAAAATTTCTTTTAAAAGGTATTTTGTTCACAAATTTTGAAAATGATTTTATAAAGTCTCTAAAAATCCAAGTTATTTTATGGTATAAATTTTATAATTTTTGAACTTGTATTTTATTTTATAAAAATAAATCATTATAAATTTTAGTTGTCATATTAATCAAATTACATAAGAGACCATGCATGCAAATCACCCTTCTATTCTCTCAAAGGGCAAATAAGACTTTTCCAACCCCACTAACTCATTTGATTATTACCAAATTACTACATTAGCCTTGCATGTAAAATGACCTAACTTTAGCTAAAGGATATTTTTGTAAGTTCTCACTTCCATTCATTATTTGTCAACCAAAAAGCATAAAACAAAAAAATCAAAGTGGGAGAAATCATTCTACTCATTCCACACTCCAACACACCACAAATTTTCTCTCTTTTCCCCCTCCCACCTTGCTCTCGGCAGAAGGCCAAATCCCCCACCCCCCTTCCATTTTTCAATTCATTCTTCATCTTCCCAAGTGTAAATCTTTTACCTACATTCATCTATATCCTTTCCAAGTGTTTTGAGACTTGGAAGTTGAAATTCCATGGATGCATGTGTAGGTCTTATGTGATCTCCAAAGAGAAACTCTTGATTCTTGTGAATTCAAGAGCTCTCTATGAGATATATTATGTATATGTGCTAACTAAGTGTTTTATGGAGATATCATGCTTTAAAATCCTTTGCATGCTACTGAAATTTCATTATATATTTATGTTTTGCCATGCATGCTAGTTTTAAGACATTAAAATGATGATCAACCATGTTTTCCATGCTATTCTTTTCGAAATCATGTTGTTATGTTTAAAAATCTATTAATGCGAAATAGGTGTGCTTAAAATAGATTGTTTCCATGATAAATTTCTTATTAATACTTAAAAGAAGTTATATTTCATGATTATTAAAGATGAGTATTAGGTGCAAGTCGATTTTGCAAGCATTTAAAACTTTATGCCTAGCCAAAATCTTGTTATGTGCTTTCCATGAGTTGCATGTTATATATTTAGTTGCATGTTGTTATTTTTGGGCATGGATGGTCTCACCCAAGGTTATTTTGAGAATAAGGGAGTTAGTTCAGTAGATTACCATGTATAAGTCTTGGTTTAAGTATTGAGTTGTTATTAGTTGAGTTTGTCAAGTCAAAACCTTGGAAAATGAGAGTTATAGTTTCTGTAGAAAATCAGTTTAGTACCCTGAGGTTTAGAGTGAGTTTTGACCATGTCATTGATGTGCACTTTGAGGCCCAAGCCACCAGAAGTTAGTATTGGGAGTATACAAAAGGTTTTAGGAGTTGGTTGGAGGTTTGCATGTCATTTGGTTAGGTGCAGAATAACAAAATCTGTCCAGCAGGGGACAGTTTTGTTGCAACTTAGAAATAGGGAGATTTGACCATGTCATGGGTAGGCCCTCATTAGGCCCAATTGGGCCTTAGTTAGAGGGAGTGTCAGAGAAGTTTTTTCAATCATAGTTCATAGGATATGAGTTATAACCATGTGTCACAAGTTAATTCAAGTCAGGGCGTTTTCTGCCCAGAAAAGCAGAGGAACCTTGGACTTTTAGCTTAGGTCCAAGAAGGCCCAAGCCAGGCCCTTGAGCCACATCAAGCTTGTGAGATACCCTTAGGTCAGGAGAGTCTTGTGTAAAAGTTTTGAAGGAAAACTTGTAGTTTAAGAGTGCCTAATGCACTCAAGAAACTATAGTTATCATTCTGAAATTTGCACCACTGAGCACTATCACTTATCACGTAGTTTTAGAACACTTAGAAGTGAGTATTAGGTCGACCACCATAGTTGTAAGATGGTATAAGGTCAGTAGAGCAAAAGGCACAAGTGAGGGTCAATACGTTTTGGATAATTTAGGAAAGGCACATCGAGTTAGGGAGCCAAAATTTGAAGACTTTGTCTAGTTTAGCGACCAAGTGACTTAAGTGGTGAGTCGAGATCATCCAAGCCTAGTGTTGCATTATGGTATATATGGTGTTATTTGATATTAATATACGATATGTGATTATGTGGCTATGTGTGTACATTTGAAATATAAAGGTGGATATAAATTAGGTGCGTATAGGCCTAACTGCCATCCATGTTTAATTTCGGGTTGTAAATAGGTTAAGATGGTAAGAATATATTATAATGAGGATTATTATTATTTATGTAGGATCTCGAGATGAGGGAAAACTTGCCATAAAAGTCGAGTGAAGCTCCAGTTGCTCCAACTAGTCAGACCAGACCAGCCTTTCTCAAGGCAAGTGATTCAACTTGACCTTCATATTTACTATAAACAGTTCATATATATCGATGCAATTATCCTGAGTCATTTTGATATGTTTAAATCAAGCGTATCTCTCACTTATCTTTGAATTATATAGAAATGCCATGAACCCTCGAGTATGTATTGCAAGTAGTTCAAAAGTCTTTTCATGATAGTTAAATGCCATGATAAAATAAAGAGTTGTTATATTACTTGATTGATCCTCTTGATTAACATGCTGATGATTCCTAAGTATTGATATCTCATCCTCATACTTGAATCCCTATAAAACCTTACCTTGAACTCTGATAGTCAGAATCTTACCAACATAATTCTTCATTCATTGATACCCTCTTTCATATCCTAAAGCTTGACAATTCTGATATATATATACATCCTGAGATAGAGATCATTACCTTAACACCCATAGTATTCGTGAAGCTTATCTTCTTAATGATCCAACACCTGTACCTTGACGAGAAACCATTGCTTTGAGCCCAGTTTGGCATTACCCCTTCATATTATCCATTAGTCTCACCATATTTTCCTGTCCAAGTTCTGACATATGAAAACCTTTTGGTTACCCTAATAGAGTAAAGTTTTGTGAATTATGGCCCGGAGATTTAGTACCATATTTCCCATGTTTCGAGTTAATCTATAATCCCTTAATAAAAATATTTACTGTTAAAAGAGATTTTGTTACAATTCGGCATCAGCTTTTGAAATAAATAAAATGTAGGTTTTCAGTCCCAAAGGGGGATAAATGTTTTCTTGAATAGTGGATCTGGACTGAGACGCGAGTCCTTTCCACACTTATATTAGGCTTAAAAGTTGCCTAGGGATTCCCGTTAATGTTTTAGAACCCAGCGAGGTTCGGGATTACTTCGCGGCTGATCACCGGCTGTAATCCGTAGCGTCATAAAATGATTTTGATTAAGTCATGATTTTAAAATTGTTTTGATGCAAGCAAAATGATGCCATCTCACATAGTTTTATCTCTCGTTATCATTAGTTATGTCTTTCCATTGTCATTCTTAAAAGTATATCTCAATTTATGTTTTGTGTCGTACTGTTAGCACTTGTTGAGCATTTGGCTCACTCCTTGCTTTACCCTGATATTACAGCTAGCAGCTATGGTTAGATTCAAGCAGACTGCCCGTCAGACCTGTGATGCTGATGCTTATGTTCGAGCTCAGGTAGAATAAGTAATAATAGTTGTGTGAGGACTCGGTATTTGTAATCAGATGTAATAGTTGGTAGTGTTGGGCTGTTCCAAACCCTAAACTGTAAGATCTTGGATTTGGTTGTGTATTCTTCATTAAAATGATGTAATAGCTATATTTATTTTGCTGTTTAAGTTGGGGGTGTGACAGGTTTTGGTATCAGAGCTATGGTTTAGTGTCCCTGGACAACCCAAATAGGTTATAGGATTTGTGTGTAGGTTATAGATATTATGCGAGAGAGTAGGTTAAGTAAATTATTATTAATACTCCTCTTATTGGTTGTCAGCAAAGGGCACATTCCTCGTCATCCTCTGGGTCGGACGACACTATTGCTTTCTCCGTGTATGCTGAGTTGAGGCGCGAGTTCGACATGCTTCAGGGCAAGTACGACCGACTGATAGACCGATTAAAAAACGTGTATCCGGACAGCCGAAACTACAAAGGGAAGCCCAAGGAGCAGATGACTGCAAGACTTGAGACCTTGGTTCAGTACGTCAACACTAAGCTTGAGGAGATGCCAGCACACCGAGACCGTACCAGCCAGTATGTCATTCAGATGGTGGCGGATGAGCTCCAGAGCATTGTGAAGACGCTTCGAGAGGAAAAGACCACCAAGCCCCGTTCAGATGGAGTGGAACCTTAATTCTTTCCATTTACCTTTCATGTTGTTGTACTATTAGACTCTATGGAATCCCCAGTTGTTTCCGTTGTTTCCATTAAATAAGCCTGTTATTCCTAGAATCAGACTTTATCCCAATCCTATGTACTGTGACCTTTAAAATTTCAATAATTATGTGCTATTGTTTCATTTGCTCTCAACTGTTATTTTATGTTTTTATCATCATATCTGCTTAATTTGGAAACTTGACCCAATATGTAAATGAGAATGCCATGCGATACCCTCGAATCATTTTATCATTCATATATGTTTTGACACAACTCTTATTTCAGGATCATGCCTCCCAAAAAGAAGAACCCAACAACCACCTCCACCACAGACCCAAATATTCTTCGACTACTGGAAACCTTGCAACAGCAAACCAATGCTATAGCTCAACAACAACTAACTCTTCAACAACGAATTGAAAACCAAGATAACTGTGAGCCACACCAACCACCTGAAGCACCAGTACCACCTAGACAAATTGTCACTTTCAAGGCTTTTCAGAATGTGAATCCACCTGTATTTAATGATACCACTGATCCAGTGATAGCTAACACATGGATCAAGGAGATGGAAAGGGCTTTTGAGTTGGTACAGTTAGGAGACGATCAGAAGACGCCGTATGCTACTTACTTCTTGAAGGGAGAAGTCATCTATTGGTGGGAATCAGTAAAGGCTATGGAAATCACTCAGCAGGTTTCTTGGGAGAGATTTAAGAAGTTATTTCTGGACAAGTATTACCCTAAGTACATGCAGAATCAGATGGAGCTAAAATTTCTTGAGTTGAAGCAAGGGAACATGACTGTATTGGAGTATGAGAAGAAGTTCACTGAGTTGTCAAGGTTTGTGACAAAGTATACCAGCACTGAGGAGGAAAAAGCAAAGAAATTTCAGCAAGGATTGGAGCCTTAGATCAGAGATAGGGTGGCTATGTTTGAGCTTGAAACTTATGCGGGAGTAATACAGAAAGCTGCTCTGATTGAGAATAATGGGATGTAGTCAAGGAAAGAGAGGGATAACAAGAAGAGGAAGGTTCCATTTTATGGAGAAAAGTCTGAAGCAGGAAGTTCACAAGATCGGAATGTAAGGAGGATTGGTTTCCCGAAAGGTGGAAATTTTCAAAAGAAGGGAAATTTGGGCAAAAGGCAAGAATCAAAAGGGAACAACCAGGCAAGCCAAGGGCAAGTTGGAGAAAACAGGTTCCAGAGACCGGAATGCAAGCACTGTGGAAGAAGGCACCCCGGAGTATGCAATAAGCTGAGCATGACATGTTATAGGTGCAATCAGAAGGGACATTTGGCAAATGAGTGCAAGATGCCGAAGCCAGGAGTTACGTGCTACAAGTGTGGGAAGACTGGACACATGGCTAGGGAGTGTAAGGCAACCGGACCAGTCAAAGCTCTGATGAACGTGGCAAGTACCAGTGCAAGCGTGCCAGCTGAGGTATTGGCATTACTTCCACCACCTACACCAACCCCACAAGCAATATCAAGGACATTTGATCTAAAGATGAAGGATGCTGTTCAGAATTCTGAGGTGATAACAGGTACACTTTTACTTAATAATGTCAAAGCTAAAGTATTGATTGATTCGGGAGCAACAAGATCTTTCATATCAGAATCTTTTGTTGATAAGCTCCAATGTGATAAAATGGTTATGAGTGAGGTAGTAAATATGGTAATTGTGAATCAAGAGAAGATTCCTGTGAATCAATTTTGTCCAAAGTGTGAGATTGATATTTCGGGGTATAAGTTCTCAGCCGACTTGATACTCTTCAAGTTGGGAGAGTTTGATATAATTTTAGGAATGGATTGGTTAGGAGAGAATAGCGCTCAGATAAATTGTAAGACCAAGAGAGTGTATTTAAAGACGAAGAGTGGAGAGAAGGTAGTATTTAAGGGGCAGAGGCAAGAGCAACTATTTCTTACAATTGTTCAGGCTAAGAAGTTACTTAGAAAAGGTTGTGAGTCGTTCCTGGCATATGTAGTGGATTTAGAGAGAGGCAGCCTCAGCATGGAAGATATTCCTGTAGTTAACGAGTTCCCCAATGTGTTTCCCGACGAACTACCAGGCTTACCACCAGATCGACAAATTGAGTTCGAGATCAACCTTGCTCCAGGCACGGAACCAGTTTCAAAGGCCCCGTATAGGATGGCACCACCAGAAATGAAAGAGTTGGCGAGCCAGCTATAAGAATTATTGGATAAAGGAGTGATACGATCAAGTACGTCGCCATGGGGAGCACCTGTTCTGTTTGTAAAGAAGAAAGATGGGAGTATGCGTCTATGCATAGATTATCGGGAGTTGAATAAGGTGATGATCAAGAACCGCTACCCGCTACCAAGGATAGATGACCTTTTTTATCAGTTGAAGGGAGCAAAATGCTTTTCGAAGATTGATTTGAGATCAGGATACCATCAATTAAAGATCAAAGAAGAAGATATTCATAAGACCGCATTCAGGACCAGATATGGGCATTATGAATTCCTAGTAATGCCGTTTGGATTGACCAACACTCCGGCCGCATTTATGGATCTGATGAATAGGGTATTTAAGAAGTATTTGGACAAATTTGTCGTGGTATTCATTGATGACATCCTTATTTATTCTAAATCGGAAGAAGAACATAAGCAGCACCTCTGGATAGCATTGGAGATACTCCGACAAGAGAAGTTGTATGCCAAGTTTACCAAATGTGAGTTTTGGTTAAAGGAAGTTCAATTTTTGGGACATGTTATTAGAAATGAGGGAGTTAAAGTGGATCCGGCAAAGATTGAGGCAGTTATGAGTTGGGAGAGGCCAAAGACTCCTACGGAAGTGTGAAGTTTTCTAGGATTGGCCGGATACTATAGAAGATTCGTCAAGGATTTCTCGAAGATCGCCATGCCATTGACCAAGTTAACCAGAAAGAATCAAAAGTTTGAATGGAGCGCAGAATGTGAAGATAGCTTTCAAGAGTTAAAGCAGAAGTTGGTAATAGCTCCGGTGTTGGTACTTCCAGATGATCAAGGGAATTTTGTAATATCCATCGACGCTTCACATAAGGGTTTGGGTTGTGTGTTGATGCAACACAGTAAAGTGATCGCATATGCGTCAAGACAGTTGAAGCCGCATGAGTTAAAGTACCCGACGCATGACTTGGAACTAGCCGTCATAGTGTTCGCACTCAAGATTTGGAGACACTACCTCTATGGAGAGAAGTGTGAAATCTACACGGATCACAAGAGTTTAAAGTACATTTTTACTCAGAAAGAGCTCAATATGAGGCAGAGGAGATGGCTTGAATTGATCAAGGACTATGACTGCTCGATAAATTACCATCCTGGAAAGGCGAACATAGTGGCCGATGCTCTGAGTAGGAAGGAGAGATTGAATATGATGATAACATCAAAAGAGTTATCTGAAGAAATCGAAAAATTGGAATTGGAACTTTGTGCTTATGGAAAAGTCGAGGAAGTTTGCCATGCAATGACCTTTCAGCCAACACTAGTGGAAAAGATAAAGAAGTGTCAAGAGGAAGTAATGGAAAAAGAGAAGAATCAATTATCTGGAGAGGAGATTAATACTCAAAGGGATGAGCAAGGGATACTAAGGTTTTCATCCAGAATATGGATTCCCCATGTACCTGAATTAAAGAATGAGATCCTCCATGAAGCCCACAATTCGAAATTTTCAATCCACCCGGGAAGCACCAAGATGTATCGAGACTTAAAGAAGAACTTTTGGTGGCCAAATATGAAGCGAGACGTGGCAGAATGGGTTGCGAAGTGCTATACTTGTCAGAAAGTAAAGGTAGAACATCAACGACCAAGCGGATTAATTCAGCCCCTGAAGATTCCAGAATGGAAATGAGAAAATATCGCTATTGACTTTATAGTAGGACTACCGCGAACGAAATCCGGACATGACGCAATATGGGTTATAGTTGATCGTCTTACGAAGTCGGCGCATTTCCTTCCAATAAATGAGAAGTCGTCACTGGACAAGTTGGTTCATCTGTATGTGCGCGAAATCGTACTAAGGCATGGAGTACCCGTATCAATAGTTTCAGACAGAGATCCCCGATTTAACTCGAGATTCTGGAAACAATTTCAGGAATGTCTTGGCACGAAGTTGAATATGAGCACGGCATACCACCCGCAGACTGATGGTCAGAGCGAAAGGACAATTCAAACAATTGAAGACATGTTGGGCAGTTGTGCAATCAATTTTGCAGGAAGTTGGGACGATCATTTGCCGTTGATTGAATTCTCTTACAACAACAGCTATCATTCCAGTAACGGCATGCCACCATACGAAGCTTTGTACGGGCGAAAATGTAGATCACCAACAAGTTGGGATGAAGTAGGAGAAGGAAGAATTCTCGGCTCGGATTTGGTACAACAGTTGCATGACTCGGTCAAGTTAATTCAGAAAAGGTTGCTTGTTGCTCAAGATAGACAGAGGAAGTATGCGGATCCAGCACGTAAGGACGTTCAATTCCAAACTGGCGAAGCTGTGTTGCTGAAGGTGTCACCTAGAAAAGAATTGATGAGATTTGGCAAGAAAGGGAAGTTAGCACCGAGATACATAAGTCCTTTTGAGATTTTGATTCAAGTAGGAAAGGTGGCCTACGAGTTGGCCTTACCACCTCAGTATCGACATGTGCATAATGTGTTCCATGTGTCGTTGCTTAAGAAGTACAATCCTGACGCTAGCCATGTGATAGAATATGAACCTGTAGAAATTCAGGCAGACCTGTCATTTATGGAGCAACCGGTTAAAATACTCGACTGGCAAGTAAAGAGTCTTAGGAATAAGTCGGTAAAGTTAGTAAAAGTGCTTTGGAGGAACCCTAAGGTCGAAGAATCGACTTGGGAGTTAGAGTCTGATATGCGTTCCCGGCATCCTCATCTTTTCTTTTATATTCTGGGGATAGAATCCCTTAAGGGGGAGAGGATGTTACGTCCGGCATTTTATGTAATATTATTTGTGGATTTGGTATAATATTAAAGTCTAATGAAAATATATTCAATGATTGTACGCTAGTGTGAGTGAAAATTTCTGCATTATAAATTTGCTTTGTGTAGTATATGATTTTTCAAAGCAAGAGTTTATTTAATTTCTTTATTTTTGATTTATAAGGAATATTATAAGCTTTGGAAAAATTTTCTTTTAAAAGGTATTTTGTTCACAAATTTTGAAAATGATTTTATAAAGTCTCTAAAAATCCAAGTTATTTTATGGTATAATTTTTTTAATTTTTGAACTTGTATTTTATTTTATAAAAATAAATCATTATAAATTTTAGTTGTCATATTTATCAAATTACATAAGAGACTATGCATGCAAATCACCCTTCTATTCTCTCAAAGGGCAAATAAGACTTTTCCAACCCCACTAACTCATTTGATTATTACCAAATTACTACATTAGCCTTGCATGCAAAATGGCCTAACTTTAGCTAAAGGACATTTTTGTAAGTTCTCACTTCCACTCATTATTTGTCAACCAAAAAGCATAAAACAAAAAAATCAAAGTGGGAGAAATCATTCCACTCATTCCACACTCCAACACACCACAAATTTTCTCTCTTTTCCCCCTCCCACATTGCTCTCGGCCGAAGGCCAAATCCCCCACCCCCTTCCATTTTTCAATTCATTCTTCATCTTCCCAAGTGTAAATCTTTTACCTACATTCATCTTATATCCTTTCCAAGTGTTTTGAGACTTGGAAGTTGAAATTCCATGGATGCATGTGTAGTTCTTATGTGATCTCCAAAGAGAAACTCTTGATTCTTATGAATTCAAGAGCTCTCTATGAGATATATTATGTATATGTGCTAACTAAGTATTTTATGGAGATATCATGCTTTAAAATCCTTTGCATTCTACTGAAATTTCATTATATATTTATGTTTAGCCATGCATGCTAGTTTTAAGACATTAAAATGATGATCAACCATATTTTGCATGCTATTCTTTTCGAAATCATGTTGTTATGTTTAAAAATCTATAAATGCGAAATAGGTGTGCTTAAAATAGATTGTGTCCATGATAAATTTCTTATTAATACTTAAAAGAAGTTATATTTCATGATTATTAAGTATGAGTATTAGGTGCAAGTCGATTTTGCAAGTATTTAAAACTTTATGCCTAGCCGAAATCTTGTTATGTGCTTTCCATGAGTTGCATGTTATATATTTAGTTGCATGTTGTTGTTTTTGGGCATGGATGATCTCACCCAAGGTTATTTTGAGGGGAGTTAGTTCAGTAGATTACCATGTATAAGTCTTGGTTTAAGTATTGAGTTGTTGTTAGTTGAGTTTGTCAAGTCAAAACCTTGGAAAATGAGAGTTATAGTTTCTGCAGAAAATAAATTTAGTACCCTGAGGTTTAGAGTGGGTTTTGACCTTGTCATTGATGTGCACTTTGAGGCCCAAGCCACCAGAAGTTAGTATTGGGAGTATACAAAAGGTTTTAGGAGTTGGTTGGAGGTTTGCATGTCATTTGGTTAGGTGCACAAGTAGAATAACAAAATCTGTCCAGCAGGGGACAGTTTTGTTGCAACTTAGAAATAGGGAGATTTGACCATGTCATGGGTAGGCCCTCATTAGGACCAATTGGGCCTTAGTTAGAGGGAGTGTCAGAGAAGTTTTTCCAACCATAGTTCATAGGATATGAGTTAGAACCATGTGTCACAAGTTAATTCAAGTCAGGGCGTTTTCTGCCCAGAAAAGTAGGGGAACCTTGGACTTTTAGCTTAGGCCCAAGAAGACCCAAGCGAGGCCCTTGAGCCACATCAAGCTTGTAAGATACCCTTAGGTCAGGAGAGTCTTGTGTAAAAGTTTTGAAGGAAAACTTGTAGTTTAAGAGTGCCTAATCCACTCAAGAAACTATAGTTGTCATTCTGAAATTTGCACCAGTGAGCACTATCACTTATCACGTAGTTTTAGAATACTTAGAAGTGAGTATTAGGTCGACCACCATAGTTGTAAGATGGTATAAGGTCAGTAGAGAAAAAGGCACAAGTGAGGGTCAATAGGTTTTGGATAATTTAGGAAAGGCACATCGAGTTAGGGAGCCAAAATTTGAAGACTTTGTCTAGTTTAGCGACCAAGTGACTTAAGTGGTGAGTCGAGATCATCCAAGCCTAGTGTTGCATTATGGTATATATGGTGTTATTTGATATTAATATACGATATGTGATTATGTGGCTACGTGTGTACATTTGAAATATAAAGGTGGATATAAATTAGGTGCGTATAGGCCTAAGTGCCATCCATGTTTAATTTCGGGTTGTAAATAGATTAAGATGGTAAGAATATATTATAATGAGGATTATTATTATTTATGTAGGATCTCGAGACGAGGGAAAACTTTCCATAAAAGTCGAGTCAAGCTCCAGTTGCTCCTACCAGTCAGACCAGACCAGCCTTTCTCAAGGCAAGTGATTCAACTTGACCTTCATATTTACTATAAACAGTTCATATATATCGATGCAATTATCCTGAGTCATTTTGATATGTTTAAATCAAGCGTATCTCTCGCTTATCTTTGAATTATATAGAAATGCCATGAACCCTCGAGTATGTATTGCAAGTAGTTCAAAAGTCTTTTCATGATAGTTAAATGCCATGATAAAATAAAGAGTTGTTATATTACTTGATTGATCCTCTTGATTAACATGCTGATGATTCCTAAGTATTGATATCTCATCCTGATACTTGACTCCCTATAGAACCTTACCTTGAACTCTGATAGTCAGAAACTTACCAACATGATTCTTCATTGATTGATACCCTTTTTCCTATCCTATAGCTTGACAATTCATATATATATATATACATCTTGAGCTAGAGATCATTACCTTAACACCCATAGTATTCGTGAAGCTTATCTTCTTAATGATCCAACACCTGTACCTTGACGAGAAACCATTGCTTTGAGCCCAGTTTGGCATTACCCCTTCATATTATCCATTAATCTCACCATATTTTCCTGTCCAAGTTCTGACATATTAAAACCTTTTGGTTACCCTAATAGAGTAAAATTTTGTGAATCATGGCCCGGAGATTTAGTACCATATTTCCCATATTTCGAGTTAATCTATAATCCCTTAATAAAAATATTTACTGTTAAAAGAGATTTTGTTACAATTCGGCATCAGCTTTTGAAATATATAAAATGTGGGTTTTCAGTCCCAAAGGGGGATAAATGTTTTCTTGAATAGTGGATCTGGACTGAGACGCGAGTCCTTTCCACACTTATATTAGGCTTAAAAGTTGCCTAGGGATTCCCGTTAATATTTTAGAACCCAACGAGGTTCGGGATTATTTCGCGGCTGATCACCGGCTGTAATCCGTAGCGTCATAAAATGATTTTGATTAAGCCATGATTTTAAAATTGTTTTGATGCAAGCAAAATGATGCCATCTCACATAGTTTTATCTCTCGTTATCATTAGTTATGTCTTTCCATTGTCATTCTTAAAAGTATATCTCAATTTATGTTTTGTGTCGTACTGTTAGCACTTGTTGAGCATTTGGCTCACTCATTGCTTTACCCTGATATTACAGCTAGCAGCTATGGTTAGATTCAAGAAGACTGCCCGTAAGACCTGTGATGTTGATGCTGATGCTTATGTTCGAGCTCAGGTAGAATAAGTAATAATAGTTGTGTGAGGACTCGGTATTTATAATCAGATGTAATAGTTGGTAGTGTTGGGCTGTTCCAAACCCTAAACTGTAAGATCTTGGATTTCGTTGTGTATTCTTCATTAAAATGATGTAATAGCTATATTTATTTTGCTGTTTAAGTTGGGGGTGTGACATAGTTAATTGTCTATTTAAACTCTTATTGCATTTGTACTTAAATGTTTTTTGACATCATCAAATCTATAACTTGTATACTTTTCATAATTTACAAGTTGGGGGAGATTGTTAGATATATTTGAGATGTCATGTCTAATCTGATTTGTGTTTAGTTTTCAGAACTTAACAACAGGACTTATCAGGACTAACTGAAATTAGAACTTACTGAAGTCAGAACTTAATATCAGAACTTAAGGCGTCAGAAGATATATATCAGAACTTAAGTGCGGGAAGACTTTAGATAAGGAATGCGGCTGATTTACAGGAGAAGATCTGGACAAAAATAAAAGAAGATATGCATAAAGAGTTAGAGGACTAGAAGACTTGTAGAAGATATCTGATTGATATATTTTAGGAGACAGAATTATATTCCATATCATTTAGAATATATCTTGTAACTGTGAACTATATAAACACAGCTTAGGGTTTACACTATATGTGTTATCATTATCGAGAAGATTATACATTGTAACCTAGCAGCTCTTAGTGATATTGTTCATCACTGAGAGAGAACAACAGTTCTATTATAACAAAGTTTATTTGAATATACTTGATCTTTGTTACACACTTGTGTTGAAATCGATTTGATTGTATAAACACTATATTCAACCCCCTTCTATAGTGTTGTGTGACCTAACACTCTATATGACTAACTGGAGATCTCGATGTAAAAGGTCAAGTACAGAATGTAGATCAGTTTAATATCCAAGATTATCAATCAAGAAACAAATCAATCACTGATTTGTCAAGTCTACAGAAAGCAGCTTGAAGAGTGCAAGATAAAGGGTAAAGATTAACTGACAAAGGAAGACAAAGTTAAAACAATATGGAAAGATATGTTAAGCCATAAATGGAAAGATTAGTGACAGGTTGCTAAAGTGATTAGCACTTCTTATTACATGTTGTGTAAACTAGTGTTTAACTATTCTATAGAGTTAACACTGGACCTTTGTTAGTTGTAACAATTTTAAGATCAAAAAATCTTGTATTCTCTCAAGGAATAAGTTAAGCTCTTTAACAACAAAGAGCCTAAATTTTTTGTAGCAAAACATTCTTAATTTTAATATAAAATTAAGTGAGTTTTGAAAGATATTTGTTCACTGTTCTTACTTATTTTAAATTCAGTATTAACATATTTCACTACAAGATTTTAATTTACATTTTTTATCACCATAAATACTTCAAGAAATGAAGAAAAACACCAAACCACTTTCACCCCCCTGTGTGTGATTCATTGCCTAACAAGTGGTATCAGAGCAAAATCTTAAAGTAAACAAATTCAAGATCTTGGAAGAATGAATACACAAAAATCAGTAGCATCAAAATCCCTACTTTTGATAAGGCTAACTACACTCTATGGAAAAAGAAAATGTTGCTGTTTATCAGGATGGCCAACCCACTATACACCCAGATCCTCAAAAATGGCCTTTCACTCCCATGGTAAGAGTCGAGGAATCTACAGATGGGGACCCGGTTATTCCAGCACATTATGCTCCTAAAGATCCTTCATAATATAATGAAACTGAAAAAGAAAAAGTCCTTCTGGACAGTAGCCTGCAACTAATTCTTATAGTCACTAGATAATGTAATGTACAACAATATTGTTAAATGTGACACTGCTAAGCAGATCTGGGGTGAAGGAACAGAGGAAGTTAGGTCAAATCAAAGAAGGATATTGATTTCACAGTATGAGGCTAAGCTAAAGGAAAGCATTACTGATGTGTTTGAAAAGTTTAACAAGATGATTAATGACTTGCAGCTACATGATAAATATTATGAAGCTGACGCAGTGAACTTGAAGTTTTTGCTCAGACTCCATGAGCATTTGGAACAAAAAATCTCAGAAATAAGATAAGGGAGAGACTTAAGCAGAATGACTCTGAAAGTTCTATATGGAATCTTAAAAATATATGAATTGGAAATGATTCAAAAAAATGATTAAGAGCTGGTCAAGGGCATGTTGTAGATGGTTCAAGTGCTCTAATTGTTAATGACAGACGGATCTCAAATGATGAGCCAAAATTCCAGACTCCAGATGCCTCAACAAGTGAGCAAAGAAACAATGATTCACAGAAGCAAGTCATACTAAAATTAGAAGAAGATGAGTTCTACACCCTGGATGAACATCAATCGATGGCCTATCTGGCAAGAAAGTTCTCTAATATTAGAGTTAAGAAGCCAAAATTCTTCAAGGGAAAAGGACAATCATTCAACAAAGACTGCAGCTAGAAAGGAAAAGGGAAGTACACACCTGATAGCAAAAATGGCTACAAAACTGGATCTGTTGACAGATCAAAGATAAGGTGCTATAAATGTGATGAGCTAGGCCATTTTGCTACAGAATGCATGAAACCTAAAAAAGCAAAGAAAGACAAAGCTTATCTTGAACTGGAAGCAAAGTATAAAGCTCTTTTGAGGAAACAGCAAAGCAAAGCCTATATTGCAAAGGGAAGGAGTTGGGATGATTCTGATAATGATGAAAATGAGGAAGTTGGAAATTATTCATTTATGGCCTTGGAGCAAGGAGAGTCATCCTCATCAAAAGTATAGGGAAAAATGAAGAAAGTCATATGGATCATAGATAATGGATGCTTTAGACATATGACAGGTGATAAGGCCCTGCTATCACAATTTGAGGAGAAGGTTGGCCCTTTGGTGACCTTTGGAGACAACAACAAAGGATTCACAACGGAATATGGTAAGATTGTGTCTGGAAATGTTGTCATTGATGATGTAGCATTGGTAACTGGTCTTTAAGTAAATCTTCTCAGTGTCAGTCAGTTTGCAAACAAAGGTTTTAAAGTTTTTTTTGACAAAGAAGAATGTACCTTCATCAGCAAGAAAACCAATGAAGTTGCTCTGAAAGGAGTAAGGAAAGGAAGCTTATTTGTTGCAGACTTGGAGTCAACAAATGAGGATGGAATTTGTTTCTTATATACCAAGAAATCTATAGAGCAAAGCAAGTTATGGCATAAGAAACTCTCACATCTGAACTACAAGGAAATCAACACTCTAGTCAAGAAAGAGTTAGTGAGAGACATGCCAAAATTAAAGTTTGCTCAATTTGAAGTCTGTGAAGCTTGTCAGAAAGGAAAAAATGAAAAGATCAAGTCACAAGTCAAAAACTGTGAATTCCATAAGTGCAACTTTGCAACTTATCCACATGGACTTATGTGGGCCAGTAAATGTCTAATCAATTTCAAGAAAGAAATATGCACTTGTGATGGTGGATGATTTCTCAAGGTACACTATGGTAGAATTTATGCACTCCAAAGATGAGACTCCACACATCATAATTGAGCACCTAAAGAAGATAGAAAAACAGGCTGAAGATCAAAGTTGTGAGAAGAGATTGAGAAGTGATAATGGTACAAAATTCAGAAATGCAACATTGAGTGAATTCTTCAAAAACAAAGGCATTGTTCAAGAATTCTCAACTACTAGAACACCTCAACAAAATGGGGTAGTTGAGAGAAAGAACAAAATAGCAGTAGAGGTTGCTAGGACAATGCTGCAAGATGCCAAGTTGCCAACTAGTTTTTGGGAAGATGCAATTAACACTGCATGCTACACTCAAAACAGATATCTCATTAACAAGATTCATGGAATATCATATTACTCAATCATGTCTAAGAGAAAGCCTACTGTTTCGAAGCAAGTGTTACATTTTAAAAGACAACTCTGAATATGTGGGAAAATTTGACTCAAAGGTTTTTGAAGCAATTTTTCCGGGATATTCATTGAAGAGAACTGCCTACAAGGTCTATGTAATTGATCAAAATAAAATTATGAAAAACACATATGCAACTTTTGATGATGACAAGTGTCCAGACTTGGAATGCCTTGATGATAATGAAGCTGAAGCCCTTACATTTCAAAATCTCAACATTGACAGTGATTCTGATAAAGAGGCTGAAGTCAATGTACAAAAGATGATAAATGAAGAGACTACTGAACAATTAAAATCATGGAAATGGAAGCACACCTCATACACCTGAATTTGATAGCACAAACTCAAGGGGGAAAAGAGAAGATTCTACTAGTCATACCAATAATGGGGGAAATAATGAAGGCACCAGTCAAGAAACTCACACCAGAAAATGGGACAGGAGTCACAATCCATATGCAATAATTGGTGATCCCAATACTGGTGTAAGGACTAGAAGTGCAACTGCTAATGAGTGTCTACATGCATGCTTTCTGTCTCAAGTAGAGCCTAAGAAAACTGAAGAAGCTCTAATGGATCCTGATTGGATATTTGTTATGCAAGAAGAGCTTAACAAGTTTGAAAGAAATAAAGTTTGGGAGTTAGTTCCTGCACCAAGGAACAGAAGTGTAATTGGTACAAAATAGGTGTTTAGGAACAAGATGGATGAAAATGGTATAGTTACCAGAAATAAGGCAAGGTTGGTTGCAAAAGGCTACTCACAGGAAAAAGGAATTGATTATGATGAAACCTTTGCTCCAGTTGCAAGACTTGAAGAAATAAGGATTTTTCTAGCATTTGCTGCACATTCAAATTTCAAAGTGTATCAAATGGATGTCAAGAGTGCCTTCCTAAATGGTGAGTTGGAAGAAGAAGTTTATGTGCAACAGCCACCTGGCTTTGAAGATCCAGAATTTTTAGATTTTGTGTAAAAACTACTCAAGGCTCTATATAGACTAAAGCAGGTACCTAGAGCTTGGTATGATATGTTAGGTCACATAACACTGTAGAAAGGGGTTGAATACAGTGTTTATACAATCAAATCGATTTAACATAAGTATGTAACAAAGATCAAGTATATTGAATAAACTCTGTTACAATAAGAACTATTGTTCTCTCTCAGTGATGAACAAATATCACTAAGAGCTGCTAGGTTACAATGTATAAACTTCTCGATAATTATAACACATATAATGTAAACCCTAAGTCTGTGTTTATATAGTACACAGTTACAAGATAACTTCTAATTGATATGGAATATAATTCTGTCTCCTAAAATATATCAATCAGATATCTTCTATAAGTTTTCCAGTCTTCTAACTCTTTCCATGCATATCTTCTTTTGCCTTAGTCTCGATCTTCTACTATAAATCAACTTCCTTCCTTATATGAAAGTCTTCTAGCACTTAAGTTCTGATATGACCTTAAGTTCTGATATTAAGTTCTAACTTCCAGTAAGTCCAGATTTTAGTAAGTCCTGATATGTCATGTTTGTTAGATCTGAAAACTAAACATGAATCATATTAGACATGACATCTCAAATATATCTCACAATCTCCCCCAACTTGTAAATTATGCAAAATATAGAAGTTAATAGATTTGATGATGTCAAAAACATTTAAGTATAAATGCAATAAGAGTTTAACTAGATAACTAACTACAACTTAAAGTCCTTGAAGCTTTTACAAATCTCACTGAGTCAATCTGAATCCATAATGATTCTTGACAAAGCTTGATATCAGCCTTTCTTCTTTATTCCTCAGGGATTGAGACATTGTAGCTTTAACTTGCTTCATCTCTTCATCTTGACTCCCAATCTGATAGATTACAGTCCTTAAAGCAGAGATATGGTTTCTTTTTAAACCATCATTCAGTCTTATTACCCTAGGATGAGAAGAATCTTCATTGTAGCACAGACATTTCTCATTCAGTAACACTTCAAGCTTAGCAGAATTCTTCTTCATTGGAGTTTCACTTCCATCATCTTCAACAATACTAGGAATGAATTATGTAACTCTTGAACCAGAAATTCTTGCTTTATCTCTGATGGTCTTCAATATGAAGTTTGACCATCTCCTGGTAATATCAGACTTTACCTCTAAAAGGTAATGAAAGAATTGAAGCTCTTTCAGTGATTTGTTTAGCACATCTGATTCTGACATTTGATATGTCCTTCTATCTTCAAGAAATAGAATCAGATTTTCCTTGACATTGTGCTTGTCATGAGCATCCAGTACCACTTAAACAGAGATAACCTTATCAAGATGTTTCTGTGTAACATCTTCAAGAGGTCTATCAGTCAAAAGAAATAGATCTCTAGTAGCAACTTCAACTCCCGTCTTGATCTTTGCTTTATCAGAACCTAGTCCAGCCCTGTCTCTTGGTTCTCTAACATTTAACCCAATAGTCATGAAAGTAGACAACAATTGGCTTTTCTTTGGATCTGATGGTTTGACATTTTTCCACAGAAGTTTCTTTTTATCAGCTACTTCCATTTTTTCTAAATCAACTTGAGCACTGTCAGAGGTTGATGTCTTGATGATTTTATCAGAACTTGCTGTTTATGTTGTAGCTTGCAGTTCTTCACTCTGAACAACTTGAGCCTTGTCAGAGGTTGTTGTGAATTCTTCAGTAATCTTTTTTCTTTGTAGAATTTGAACCTCTTTATCTTCAGCAAGAGTATCATCAGTAACTTGAACCATTTTGCACACTGGTTTTATCAGAATTTGAGGAATTTTCATCTCCAGTGGCTTGATTGGTTCATCAAATTTTCCCTTCCCTTTATCTTTGGGTTCAATATCAATCTGTGATCTTGTTTTGGGCTTTGATTCCTCAGTATGTGACTTCTCCTTGATCACAATGCCTTTTACCTTAGGCCTTGGAGGTTTCTTTGCAACAGAAGCTTTTGGCTTTAGATTTATCTTTTTAGCTTTAAATCTAGCTTCTTCAACCTTGAGATTTTCTAAATCCATTCCTGGATTATGTTTCAGAAACAATCTTCTAGCAATTTCCTCATCAAGTATCTGAATCTTGGGATCTTTGTAGTAGACAGTAGTCTGCTTTCCCTTGAGCTTTAGAGTTTGCATAAACCTTTGAGAATCTTGACTTCCACCTTGTATCAGAACATCAGGCATTGTCATCAGACTTTGATATCAGATTTTGAGTTTCAGTACTTGCTATTAGATTTTGAGTTTGAGCAGCTTCAGTACTTGTCTTCTTTTGAATAGAAGATTTGCTTGCATCGGTAATTATTTTCCTTGAAGAAACCTTGTTGCTCTGCCCTTTACTTTGAACTTGACCTCTACCCTTGCTAGGGTTTCCCTGGTCATCAGCTTCATCATCTTTCTTCTTCAGTATTTGATCATTAGAGCATTTGGACTTAACTATCTTCTCCCCCTTTTTGGCATCATCAGGTAGTATGAGAGAGAGAGAAGAAATTCAACTGAAGATTGGATCTCATCCAATTGAGCCTGTTGAGAAGCTTGATTAGACATGACCTCAGAGATTTGGGCCTGTTGCTTCTCTTGAGCTTTCTCAATTGCTTCTACTTTCTCAAGTGTAGGTCTGATAATCCTTTTCTTGTCAAGCTTGATTTGCATATCTAGCTTATTAAATGATTCTTGTAGTGTATCAGCCTTTACTTGAGTTTGAGAGTGGAGACCTTGAAGGTTCTTGGTAGAAAAAGCAGTGATCTTGAGCTGTGTCTTGATATCAGAATTCATCATCAGCTCATCATCTTTAGCAATGTGCTATGTCAGAACTTTAGAGCTTGGAATGAAATTAGAATCATTCTACTTCTTGGTCCACTCTATTCCTCTATGAGTTTCATCCCAAATTTCTTGACCAATGCTTCCTTTCCAAGTACAGGAGCTGGAGTATGTACAGAAACACTGTCTCCAGAGATTGAAAAAGACTCATTACCCTCTGATAACACAACAGTGTGTGAGGTTATAGGAGTTTCTGATTCAACTTCATCTAAATTCTGATCTTCAGGTTCTTGATCCAGAATTAGTGTAGATGGAATCTCAGCATCAACATTTAAGATTGGAGAATGAGTTCGAGATGTCTGAGCTGCTTTAGGAGGAGCTTCCAGATAAAGAACATTTGGTATATTCAGATTGTGAATATCTAATTCAGAATTTGCATCTTGTTCATCAGCATTATCTGTAGCTTTAATTGGAGAGACAGGAGGTGTTAGTACAAAATCTTGAGCTTGAGTAGGGGACGGCAGAGCTTCAATTACCACAGTTTCTAATGAGATCAGAGATTCCTGATCCCCTTCCTCAGCTTCAGTAGTATCCTCAGATGGGGGCTTAGCAATGTGCCTTTTGGCCCTCATTTTCTTCAATTTCCTTGATAGAGAATGAGTTGCTTTATCATCAGTACTTACTGTTCTTTTCCTCTTCAATGTATCAGAACTTTGAGCTTCAGCATTTACCTGATGGGTTGACCCTTCAGCTTCTTTTGCTTTCTGAAAAACCACAGTTTCAGCTTCAACTGTCACAGGTTCTGAAGCATGAACCCATGTTTCCTCTTCACTATCAGTTTCATCCCTGAGAATCATCTTCCTTCACTTTTGTGGAGGTTAAGGAACAGACTTTGCCCTTTTTGGCCTAGAGGATGAAGGTCTGATGGTATGTGCTGATGGTTGTTGTTGTTGGGATTGAGTTGATATTTGGAAGTAAGTTCTGATGGTAGGTTGAGTTGGTTGAGGTTGAGAGGTGGTTGGTTGTGTAGTTGTTGTAGGTGCTGATGAAGGTTGAGTTGGTTGGACATCAGGAAATTTAGTAGTGTATGTGGCTGGGTCAGAGTTTACCAGAAACTGTTTGATAGATGTAGGAATTTGGAGGGGTCTCAAAACAGTTTTCTTATTATCAGCAGATAATAAGTCTGTAAATGCTCTCTTAGCAAGTTTAAATGGTGAAATCAGCTCAGTTGCTAATTGGGGTGTATCAGGGTTACAAAAGCTGTAAATAAGTTGACAGAATCTAGCAAAATATACAGTATTTCTATATTTCAGTCATCCTATCCCCTATGAATCCTAATATAGCAGTAGCAAAATCAAAATGAAATTGAGTAATCAGAGCATACCCAATTTGCTAACTAAGGATAGGAATTGCATCAAAGTTTGAACACTTGTTTGCAAAGGTTCTTGTGATGCAATCAAAGAAGAAACTCCACTTCCTCTTGATATGGGGTCTCTTTAGTTGTCCAAGCTTTTCTAAAGTTTGCTCATAGCCCAGATTGTCCATTAGCTGTTGAAGAGCTGGCTCCTCAACTGTGGAAAAAATGCAGTTGTCTGGCAGATGAAGTGCTTGTCGAACTGTGGCCAAAGTCACCACATGTTCATCATCCCCTGTAGTAAAGATAATACTTGGGGACCCATTGTCACCACCATCATCATACACTCCTGACCTCCAGAACTCCAACACTTGAGTTCTTGAGAATGTGTCTGGTTGTGTCTGTGCATAGCTTATTTCACTTCGAGATAAAAAGTCTTGGATGAAGTGAAGTTCTGATGGAGCTTCATCCTTAGAGAGAATAGCTGAGTAGTTGTTAAGAATAAACTTAGCTCCATTGAAAACTATGTCTTTTGGTGCCATTTCTGTTAAAAATCAAATGAAAAAAAGAGTGTTTGCAAGGTATTTGATAAAATGCCTGTATGAAAAAGAGCTTCAGAGAATATTAATGGGTGAGAGAAAATAAGAGAGATAAGAGAATGAGAGAAGTAGGTAAAAGATTGAAAAATCTTTTAACTTTCGTATTTATACAACCCACGTGAAGTATGACAGATAGTTTACACCTGGCAATATGTGAACAGTCAATAGTTAAAGCAGGAGTTAGTGGGCACGGGATATAAGTAATAATTACCGTGCACATGTAGTTTTTTAAGACAAATACGTTTACCACTAACCCAAATGATTATGATTGTTTTTATCTCACCTAATTATATTCTGATTAAATATGACTGTTTCAGTATTTACCATAAATAAGTCAAGTAAATAAATAATGCCACATAAGCATCAGAGTTTCCATCAGGATTTACATCAGAACTTGACTAACATCAGAATTTAACGGTCATCAGAACATGGTTTCTTAACTCAAAAAGTTAATGTTTGTATCTGTGATTCTTCATACAAATACTAACTTGTTTCTTCAGAGTTTAATCATCACAACTTCCATCAGAACTTGACCTCAGTTTTTATGCAAATGACACTTAATTGTTTGTCAAAAACAACTTAATCACCTCAATAATTTTCATCATTCATATGGAGTGAGAGTGTGTGCATTTAGCAGAATACCAGATAAAGATTAAAGTCTGATAAACTTCAGTACATCTTAGAAATAAGGCATAACTAAGAAAAATGCTTAAAATCTGTCATTAATTTTGAAGTCTACTATAGGATAAATTTGTGCATGAGTCCACCTCAACTGTTTGTGCTCATTTTATGCATCTTTTAGAATTCTTTTAGAAATTATGCTATTATCAGAGTATTTCTCCAGTAATCAGAGAATGTGAAAAGTCACCAAGAAAAATTTATTTGCTTTTCTAATGTATATAACTTAATACCAGTAATGCACTTGGGTTTTCCCTTCCACATATTTACTCTAGATCTCAAAGGAGTACCTGAATTTAATTTAATTTAATTTTCTTTTCTTCAGATAAGTGAGGCTTATCAGCATTTAGTTCATCCTTAAGATTTACTGACATCAGAATTTGACAGATAAGAAGCACGAATCTAGTTTGTGACCTAGTAATAAGATACACAAAGTAAATTTGACTAAGCTCAAAATCAGAATTTGCTTGTGTTAAAGAATTTCCACATAAACAACTAATTCAAACATGGGATTTCAATTATGTTAAAGACTACTAGGTCAGCATCTAACACAGTTATCCTCATTGGATTGAATAATCACAGAACATTCAAATCACTATCAGAGTATATAGATCCATATCAAATAACAATCAGCATTTAATGTATTACAATTTAAGTACAGATTATATGAAGATAAGAGAATCTGTAAACACTGATCATAAAGTCTTATGCATGAGAACAAAAACTAAGCAGATTTAGAGAAAGAACCTGAAACCATTCCAAGTTCATTTTCCATTCTTGTAAAAGTAGCTTCACATAGTGGTTTTTTAAAAATATCTGCTAGTTGTTGATTTGTTGGAACAAAATGCAATTCCAATGTACCTTCCATCACATGTTCCCTCATGAAATGGTACCTAATGCTGATGTGCTTTGTCATTGAGTGTTGAACTGGATTACCTGTCATAGCAATAGCACTTTGATTATCATAATAAATAGGTATTTTAGAAAATTCTAACCCATAATCCAGTAACTGATTCTTCATCCAAAGAATCTGTGCACAACAACTTCCTGCATTAATATATTCTGCTTCTGCAGTTGATATGGAGATTGATTTATGTTTCTTGCTAAACCAAGAAACTAATCTGCCTCCTAGAAATTGGCAGCTTCCACTAGTGCTTTTCCTGTCTATTTTGCATCCTGCAAAATCTGCATCTGAGTAACCTATTAGCTTAAAATCTGATTCTCAAGGATACCACAATACTATATTAGATGTACCCTTGAGGTACTTGAAAATTCTTTTCACAGCTATTAAATGAGGTTCTCTTGGATCGCCTAAAATCTTATACAAAGACAGGTAGCATACATGATATTAGGTCTACTAACAGTTAAATAGAGTAAAGAGCCAATCATACCTCTGTAGTTAGTAATATCAAATAATGAACCAGTATCTTTATCTAACTTGGTTGCAGTGGCCATAGGAGTGGATGCAGTTGAACAATCCTGCATTCCAAATTTCTTCAGTAAATTTCTGGTGTACTTGGATTGATTGATAAAAGTACCTTCTTCATTTTGCTTGACTTGAAGTCCCAGAACCATCATACTCATTTGATATCTTGACTACATTAGCTTTGCAAATCTTTCACAGGGCTTGGCATTTGTAGAACCAAATATGATATCATCAACATATATCTGTACCAAAAGTAAGTCCTTTCCATGGTTGAGGTAGAACAGAGTTTTATCAATTGTACCTCTGTGAAATCCACTTTCCAGAAGGAATTGAGCTAAAGTGTCATACCATGCTCTTGGAGCTTGCTTAAGGCCATAAAGTGCTTTGTCAAGCCTGTAGACATGATTTGGAAATTTTGAATCTACAAAGCCTGGAGGTTGTTTGTTAGGCACAAAACACACGCTAATAATTCACGTAAGTATACGCGTTCGCAAGTAATATAGAATGATTTCTAGTTCGTTCCCACAGAGACTCAGACTAATTATATTTAATTAACACCCACTCACCAATGTATGATTACTTCTCAATGTCAAGACAATAACACTTAAGGTTGATTAACTACTTATTAACTATAATTAACTACGAGAATAAAACACTTAATTTATTTCTTGAATTAACAATATTAAACACACATGAGATCATAACTTCATTACTACTTCATTCAATAGTTATTGTTATTACCCTTAGCATGTAACGGTGATGATATTAATCGAACAACACGAAACTGATAAAAGCCAACTTTCGTTGTACTAGTACCATTCTACCAAACATGCACAATTAAGATAGAATTTGTATATGCATCAATTATGTTGAGACCCTATATGTCTACAGAATTTGACAACATAACGATTTAAGTGCAAGTTATTCATTATGATTACACAGGGCAAGTAAAACGGTTAGAGTTACCCACTAATCATGCATAGAATACATGAACCTATGCTAGCATGGCAAGTTCTAAATCTCAAGATTCATTGTCGCTTCACAAGAGATTAGCAGGCTATCTTATATGCTCGCGACGCACATAAGACGAATAAGCACAACCTATACTAGATATCATACAATCATCACACACCAAGGTATTAAACAATTAACTAACGAAATCTATAGTAAATCCGCTACGACCCCATGATCACGATTAGCCCATGATAACTCATTGTCACCATGGGTTCATATGAAAACATGATAATAACACGACAATATAAACTAACTAACTATTTATTAAAATCAGAGTACGTCACAAGAGTATTAAGGTTCAAAGTAAAGTAAACTAGCATCCACTGTTACAACGAATAAAAGAATGAGAAATTAACGTATGCTTCCTCTTCTTCGTTGCAGTGTGCTAAAACGGTCTTCTTTCCTTCTCTCGCTCCTTGCTTGATGAATACTTCGTGTCGTGAAACGTCTCTGAAGATTACTTTTATAGAAGTCCACAAGAATCAGCCGTCTCAGAAGTCCAGTAGAACACGACTTAATAAAAATCAGAATTTAATTTCCCGACTCCGGGCGGCCTCCCCAGCTTCCCAGGCGGGCGCCCCAGATCCCAGGCGGGCGCCTGGAAGGCTTCTGGAAAAAATGTTTTTCTACTCCTGATTTTGCTGAATTCTTCACACATTCCCCCGAGACTGATCCCAAGTACTTCCCTAGGCTTATTTTGATGAAATCTCCTGAATACGCAAGTTACACCCTGAAATGCAAAAACACTCGAAAGCGCATCAAATACACAAAATACTTGATTCCAAAACATCAATTCAAGCCATTATAAGACATTCTAAGTGGTATAAAATGCCACTTATCACACCCCCAAACTTAAATCGATGCTTGTCCTCAAGCGTCACAGACTCAAAAATAAAATAAAAACATGCATGAATGTAGACTACATGAAATGCAGTGATCCCCCTTGCAATAACTGAATCAACCAACACATGACATCTCAATAAATGCAATTAGGCGACTAAAGGTCAATCAAATCACGCAAGATAATATACAACTAGAACGTGGTGTGCGGATGCTTAACAAATATGCTTCGAAACTAGATCAATTATCATAACTCAATTATCCTGAAGGTAATTACATGATTATACGAAGAATAAATTCTAGACACAAAATGAGTTATAACACTTCAAGATCACTGGAGCTTATTACGGAATCATGCTTTTATTCAACACAATAAACAAATGCTTATTTGATTGTGCAATGAGTGAGGTCCACAAAAGACTTATGCAATGACATCCATTTAACGAGCGTTAGGTTAGTGGATCCCAGACTATAAAAGCCTTAGGTCGCTAGGCACAAGGTCCCCTAAGAACTTAATAACTCGAATACCAAAGAGCTCACTCATGATCAATTATGCATTAAACCATATTTTTTTTCTCTTTTTTTCTTTTTTCTTTTTTGAAGACGGCAAAATTTTAGCACAAATAAACGCATTCCATGTACGGGCATACCTGTTCATCGCAACAGCCGGAAAAGAACGATACTCGTTAGATCCTATCTTAAACTTCCACACCGTGCCCGGCTGATAGAGAGTAGCAATAATCAAATCCAAATCAAAATCCTCGGGGGTCTTCTCATTCCAATTCTCCTCCTCGGGCTTCCTTTGTTGCTCCCCAATAACACGGCGAATTGCCTTGGGCTGGTAATCAACCGTAAGCCCCCTAACAATAGTATACCCATTCTTGTCAGCCTTTGCGTTCATATAAAACTCGCGAACCACACTCATCGGGACCCCCTCTGGCACCTCACAAAAAGAAATCTAACCTTTCTCTGCAATCATAGGCAATAACTCACCATCCCTCCCCGATGGAAAAAGTCCCCTCTCCTTCAGAATCGGCTTAGTCAGAAGCCTAGTATACTCCTCCTCAGCAGCCCTATCCACCAATCGGGGCCTCGCAGCAGTTTCCCTCGAAGAATCAGCAGTAGGAATGGTGCTACTGCTATCGACAGTTCGAGATCCCTTTGGGGCCATTAAATCTAAGAATAAGTGTTTGAGAGTTGTGTTTTGTGTGTAAGAAAGAGTTTGTAAGTTGAAGGTATGTGGGAGATGTATATGGGAGGATGTGTGTATATATAAGGTAGGATGTAGGCTTAGAATTAGAACAGGAGTGGGGTTGTGGCTTGTTGTGGGGGAAAATTCGTGGGTAATGGGGTTATGATCGTGGGTTTACATTTTTGTGTGTTTTTCTGTTTCTTTTATAAGGCCTAAAAAATTTTCCAGCAAAAGGGCTCCAGGCGGCCGCCCAGGCTTTCCAGGCGGGCGCCCCAGCTTCCAGACAACCGCCCGGGCTTGCCAGGCAGGCGCCCGGGAGGTCTCTGGAAAAATAAATTCTGCCCATTTTTTTTTATTTTTTTGGGTTTTTGGATAGAGTGCCAACTTCTAAGGGTTCTTATAGTCTCAAATCTTGGTTTGCCTCCCAAGAAGTGCTTGTTTTACCTCATTAGCTTGACGTAGAGGAGCTCGATCAAGTTGACAATAAAACGACACTAGCCACTTCCCGGTTTGCCGTGTCCCCATAATAATGCTTCAATCTCTGACCATTAACCTTGAATGCTTGGCCCAGATCATTCTCAAAAATCTCCACTGCTCCATGTAGAAACACAATTTTGACGATAAATGGTCCAGACCACCTTCATTTCAACTTTCCAGGAAAAAGTTGGAGACGAGAGTTGAATAAAAGAACTTGTTGCCTCGGTACAAATGACTTAGGAGATAACTTCCTATCATGCCACCTTTTCACTTTTTCCTTGTACATTTTGTTATCTTCGTACGCTTGTAGTCGAAATTCATCAAGTTCATTTAACTGAAGCATTCGCTTCTTCCCAGCTGCATCTAGATCAAGTTTTAACTTCTTTAAGGCCCAATACGCCTTATGCTCAAGCTCCGCAGGTAAATGACATCCCTTACCATAGACAAGTTGAAACGGGGACATCCCAAGTGGAGTCTTGTATGCTGTTCTATAAGCCCAAACAACTTCATCGAGCTTCAAAGACCAATCTTTCCTTGACGGACAAATGACTTTCTCTAGAATGCACTTGATCTCTCTATTAGACACTTCAGCTTGGCCATTAGTTTGCAGATGATAGGCAGTAGCAATACGATGATTCACATTATAGCGCTGCATCATAGAAGTGAACTTACGGTTGCATAAATGCACCCCTCATCACTTATGATTAATCGTGGTGTTCCAAACCTTGTGAATATCTGCTTATGAAGAAAATTCAACACTACCTTTGCATCATTTGTCGGTAGAGCCTTGACTTCTACCCATTTCGAGACATAATCGACTTCCAGTAAGATGTAATGATTATTGCAGGACGAGATAAATGGTCCCATGAAATCGATTCCCCAAACATCAAAGACCTCAACTTCAAGCATCACATTTAAAGGTATCTCATCCTTTCTAGTAAGATTCCCGACTCTTTGGCAATGATCACACCTTAAAATAAACTGATGTGCATCCTTAAACAACGTAGGCCAGAAAAATCCTGCTTGCAGAATACGAGCTACTGTCTTTTCACCACCATAATGTCCACCATAAACTGTGAATATGTAGTCTCATAATATCCCCTCCGTCTCACAGAATGGGATACATCTCCTGATGATCTGGTCAGCTCCTTGTCTAAACAAATATGGTTCATCCCACATGTACCACTTCACCTCATGCAGAAACTTCTTCTTTTGAGCTGTATTCATATTAGGAGGCATTATATTGTTGACAAGATACTTTAAAATGTCTGCGAACCATGGCTCTTCCTCCTGAACTGCGAACAACCGCTCATCCGGAAAAGATTCGTTGATCAATGTCTTATCATGTGAAGTAGAATTGGGATTCTCCAATCTAGAGAGATGGTCAGCTACTTGATTCTCAGTCCCTTTTCGATCCTTGATCTCTAACTCAAATTCCTGTAGCAAGAGCACCTAACGAATAAGTCTAGGCTTCAAATCCTTCTTTGAGACTAGATAGTGAATGGCAGCGTGATCAGTGAATACTGTCACCTTTGTCCCAAGTAGATAAGATCGAAATTTTTCAAAACCAAAAAATATAGCCAAGAGCTCCTTCTCAGTAGTGGTGTAGTTCAATTGAGCTCCATTAAGCGTCTTACTCGCATAGTAGACCACATGAAAGATATTATTCTTGCGCTGCCCAAGAATTGCTCCCACTGCATAATCACTTGCATCGCACATCATCTCAAAAGGTTCTTTCCAATCAGGTGCCATTATAACTGGTGCAGTTATTAAACTCTTCTTGAGAGTCTCGAATGCTACCAAGCATTCATCATCAAATTTGAATGGCACATCTTTCTCGAGCAAGTTGCACAACGACTTAGATATCTTAGAGAAGTCCTTGATGAAACGCCGATAAAAACCCGCATGACCAAGGAAACTACGGATTCCTTTCACAGAAATAGGTGGCGGAAGGTTTTATTATTATTTATTTCTACTACCGGCTTAATATTGAACCTACAGGGTCACACCATAAAAGAGAATGATTTAATGGTGGAGGAATTAATTAATAATGCCTGGTAATTATTTATTTGTGAAATAAATAATTAATTAGCAAATTTAATAATTGATTAAATGGGATTTGATTAATTATAAATTAATTAAGAAAAGTTCTTAATATTATTAATTAAGAATTTAATTTTGGAAATTAAATAAAGTGAGAGAATTATTTCTAAAGTGTTTAGAAAAAGGATTAATAATTAAAAGGTGTTTTAATTATTAATTAATAGGTTAATAAAAATAAAGGGTTAATAATAATAATATTTTATGGGAAAATTTTCAGCTGAAAATTTTGCCTATAAATATACTATTATAAACCCTTATTTTGCCTCAACCTAAAAAAATTACAAAACCCTAATTCTCTCCACCTCCTCCTCCATTACATCGATTTCTTGGTGGATACCGGTGGAGTGTGCTTCACACATGAGGAGCAGCTGCTAGGGACCTCTGCTCGTGGTTCTTGGATTGCTTTTAAAGGTTAGAAATGATCCATATGATTTAATTACGATCTATAGACATGCTACCTTCTTGGAAAAGCAGTTTATCCTTTCGATCATCGGGTGTTTGTCTCTAGACATGCTACCTTCTTGGAAAAGCAGTTTATCCTTGAAGGAAACAGTGGGAGAAAAATTGAACTTGATGAAGTTCAAGAAGCACAAACTACTACGGATCAAGTGGAAACACCTATTCAGACTGAACAACCTTCTGTGGAACAGCCCATTCGTGGAACAGGGATAATGTCTCGCCAACCTGAGAGGTATTATGGCCTTGTCATTAAGAATGACAATGAGTTGTCAATCATTGATGATGATGACCCTGTGACCTATAATGAGGCTATGAGTAGTGTTGACTCAGAGAAATGGCATAGTGGCATGAAATTCAAAATGGAATCTATGTATACCAACCAAGTATGGACTCTGGTTGAGGCGCCTGAAGGTGTTAAGCCTATTGGGTGCAATTGGGTATACAAAAGAAATATTGGAGCAGAGGGCCAGGTGGAGACCTATAAGGCCAGGCTAGTGGTAAAAGGATTCAAACAAAGGCAAGGGATTGACTTTGATGAAACTTTTTTGCCTGTAGCCCTGTTAAAATCAATTCAGATTTTGCTTGCGATTGCTACTTACTACGACTATGAGATCTGGAAAATGGATGTGAAAACGGTCTTCCTCAATGGGGAACTTGAAGAGGAACTGTATATTACACAGCCAGAGGGTTTTCTTTCCAAGGGAAAAGAACACCTAGTGTGTAAGCTGCTGCGAACCATATATGGTTTAAGGCAAGCTTCTCGTAGATGGAACATCCATTTTGATGAGACAATCAAAGAGTTTGGTTTTATCAAAAACATAGATGAACCATGTGTCTACAAGAAGGTTAGTGGGAGCGCGGTAACATTTCTTGTATTGTATGTGGATGACATACTTCTTATAGGAAATGATATGCCGATGCTGCAATCAGTCAAAGTATGGCTATCGAAGAACTTCACCATGAAGGACATGGGAGAAGCATCCTACATTCTCGGTATGAAGATCTATAGAGATAGATCTAGAAGAATGATAGGTCTTACCCAGGGTATATACATCCAGAAAGTGCTTAAAAGGTTTAGCATGGAAAACTCCAAAAGAGGTCTCATACCGATGAGCCATGGAGTGTCCCTTTCCGGAAAGATGTCTCCTAAGACACCTGATGAAAGAGAGCGTATGAGTAAGATTCCTTATGCTTCAGCAATAGGATCTATCATGTACGCGATATTGTGTACTAGGCCTGATGTTGCTTATTCAATTAGAGTGACGAGCAGATAGCAGTCCAATCCAGGTGAAGACCACTGGAAAGCAGTGAAGAACATCCTTAAGTACTTGTGAAGGACTAAGGACATTTTTCTTATTTTTGGTGGTGAATCTGAGTTGAAAATAGAGGGTTATACTGACTCTAGTTTTCAATCAGAAAGTGATGATAGCAAATCCATGTCAGGGTACGTGTTTACTCTGAATGATGGTGCGATTAGTTGGAAGAGTTCCAAACAGTCTACAACGGCTGACTCCACAGCGGAAGCAGAATATATAGCTGCAAGTGAGGCTGCAAAAGAAGCCGTTTGGAAGAGGAAATTTGTTTCTGAGTTGGGAGTTGTTCCTAGCGTTGAAGAGCCTATTGTGTTGTATTGTGATAACAATGCAGCAATGGCACAAGCCAAGTAACCTAGGTCTCATAAAAATTCCAAACATGTCATGCGGCGCTTTCATCTGATTAGGGAGATTATTGAAAGAGTAGATGTCGACGTCGAGAGAGTTGACACATACAACAATATAGCAGACCCTTTAACAAAGCCACTTTCTCAAAGTCACTTTGATCGTCATAAAGACAAGATGGGTATTAGATACCAGAGTGATTGGCTTTAGTACAAGTGGGAGATTGAAAGAGATGTGTCCTAAGTCCAATCATGCATGAGGATTTAGGAATAACTTTTATGTAATCTGTTTTGATTTCATTGATATTAATAAAAGACTTTTTTTGTTTTTATTGCGGGCTCTGTCTATTTTAAGTGTTTAAATAAGATATACCACAGTTTAGAGTAAAGCTTTTTATGGATTGTGATGAGATCATAATAATGAGACCTAAAAGATGATAACTCTAAACTTAAATAGTTCCTGGTCGTAGGATTACTAACTGGTAATTAATAATCCGCAAAGATCGGTACATACTATGCTTGCTTCATTATGAAGGTTGTCTGTTCTCATAGACATTTGTGCGGTGACACTAAAGCTAGTATGTAGGTGCTTATTATAGAATAAGTTCACTGAACATGACTCACACAGCTGAACAACTAATGGAGTTCACTCACGTGTCAGTAGTTGTTCACATAGAGATAGTTGTACAAGTATCCTTAGACTTGAGGTCATCATAGTCATCTTGTGTACACTGAACTATGCTTTGGTTTATTTCTTAGTCTCCAGGGACAATTATAAGGGCTCTACTGGGTATAGGAATTTGTACACGAAGATAGTGTATGATCAATAAAGGATCTACCCCTTCCAGTGAAGGAAGAGAATGTTCAATGCTGATCCACTTACGCTAGTTCAGAAATCTCTGGCCAGAGTGAATGAAATTAGAAAGGAGTTTCTAATTTACATTAAATAGAACTAAGCATAGTGAGTGGGAAAGCAAATGATTAAATAAGATAGGCTTGACACGAGTTCCATGCCTTATATTTAATCATGACATTGCAGGGTAGAAGGAATTAATTGTACGGTAACTATTCACTGAATGGGTTCTTGGTATTCTAAGCAGTGAATTCGTATTATTCGAAAAGTCGCGATATGCTGAGAAGTATCCCTCACGATGTAGAATAAATATGATTAATTAATTAATCATATTTAATGAATTAGAGAATTTATATAAATAGCGATAAAATAGTTTTATTATTATTTATTTCTACTACCTGCTTAATATTGAACCTACAGGGTCACACCATAAAAGAGAATGATGTAATCGTGGAGGAATTAATTAATAATGGCTGGTAATTATTTATTTGTTAAATAAATAATTAATTAGCAAATTTAATAATTGATTAAATGGGATTTAATTAATTATAAATTAATTAAGAAAAGTTAGAGAATTATTTCTAAAGTGCTTAATTAAGAATTTAATTTTGGAAATTAAATAAAGTGAGAGAATTATTTCTAAAGTGTTTAGAAAAAGGATTAATAATTAAAAGGTGTTTTAATTATTAATTAATAGGTTAATAAAAATAAAGGGTTAATAATAAGAATATTTTATGGGAAAATTTTCAGCTGAAAATTTTGCCTATAAATATACTATTATAAACCCTTATTTTGCCTCAACCTAAAAAAATTACAAAACCCTAATTCTTCCCACCTCCTCTTCCATTACATCGATTTCTTGGTGGATACCGGTGGAGTACTTCACACTGGAGGAGCAGCTGCTAGGGACCTCCGCTCGTGGTTCTTGGATCGCTTTTAAAGGTTAGAAATGATCCATATGATTTAATCACGATCTGTATGCATATTATATGGATTTTTATATTACATTAAATGTTTTACCATGCTTCCGTGATAGACAAAATCCTACAATGACAACCTCTCAAGTATGGTGCAGAAGCTGGTGTTCTCAATAGCCCACAACAGACACCTGAATGTTATCTATTGATCCTGAAAGAACTTGCCACCAGGCTAACTATTCCCCAATCTACAAGAGGTAATGAAATTTTCTTTCCTAGATTTATCATGTCTACTTTAAATCATAAAGTATCTGACATACATTTGCTAAATGGTATAGACAGCACAAAAATAGGCAATTGTAAGCAAGTGTCCAAAATTATATTTGATTCACTTACTACAAAGAACAAGGTAATTGTAAGTCTGAAAATCACTCTATTCATGATGGAGATGTTTAAGACTTACCCTTACCATATGTTTGACATGAGATCAAATGCACAATCTAGTATAACCATGGTCCCTGAAAACCAACAAGGGCCTTCCCAAGCTGAGACCATTTCTTCTAAACCAATAACAGCTAGGAAACCAACAACTTCATCCTCTCAAAAGGGTGAAGTGAGTAAAAAGAAGGGAAAGGAGATAACTCTTACTATACTGAATGAGAGTGGTGAGGAACAAACACCAACCGAGTCAACCTTGGTCAGAAAACCAAAGAAGGCTAAGCACACTGAGTTGACCACTCTAGACACCTCTGCATCCTCTCAAAAGGATGCAGTTGTAAAAATGGGGTCAAAAAATATTCTAGAGACACCCTCTCAATAGGGTGTTTCTATTGAAAAGAGCATTCTCCTCAATGCACCTTGTAAAGAGCATGCACCTGCACTAGATCAAGTTCTAGTGTATGAAAGAAGAAGGATGGCACACACAGTGAGAACACATCTATTGAAGCTCCCTCATTCCCTCAAGGGGAGCTGCCAACACTCACTCATGATCAAACTCTACTTATCTCTCAAATTTCTTCTTCTCACAATGAACTTGAATCTAATTCTCAAGTACAACCCCATTCAAGTGACTTGGTTCAAGAAACCTTGCTCACCACCCAGATACCTCATTTAGATGGTGAGAGGCTACTAGCTGGGGTAGACCTTGATGATATTATTAAAACCATGGGGGATTTATCAGTTTTTATTGAAGACCCCATGGAGGTCCCAAATGCACCTTCATATGCAAATCAGTCATCACTGCAAGGTTTGAGGGTAGTACTCCTGAGGGGGAGCTATATAAATCCTCTCGCAATTGGAGGTTCCTATTCCAGGAACAACTCCCCTTAAAACCCTGGCTGAAATTGCTCTGACAATTGAAGCTGGGAGTACAATTACCAATGATCCTGTTATGGGAGAGGCAAGTATAGCACATTTAAGTGACAGTGGGGTGTAAGACACACAAGGGTTTGAAGCTATTACAAATGATAGTAGCACAGTCAAAAACCCTCAAATTCAAATGGAGGTTCCCACAACTAGTGAGGAACAACATCCTGTCATAACCACAGTGCAAACTATGCGTCCAACTGTGACTCATGTCACAGATGTTCCTGGCTCCTCTTTAATCCAAATAACTGAACCCTCAACCTCTCAACAAACTCATCTAGTCTCTAAAGGGCTACAAGAAGCTGCAACTCAACCTACCCTTAAAGATTTCAGGGTTGATCAGCTAGTAGGAGTTGCACAGATCTCTCAACAACTCCTCACATCATATATGTCCAATCAGGACTATCAAGCAATCATGTTATCCTACCAAAGAGATGTGGAGGACCAACAGGCTAAAATGGTAGATGAAGCTGACAGAGATGCAAACTGTGATGCCTGGTTGGATAAGGAGTTCAAAATAGAAATGGACACACTCCTGGAGCAGTTTAGAGAAGAGTATCTCACCATTCTAGGAAGCAATTCCAGATGCCTGTCTCCATAGAAAGTCTATGATGCAGTAAATGAAGTGACTAAAGCTCAAATCAAGGCCTTTCATAATTTTGGGAAGGCCCCGACTGTCACATTAACTGGACATCAAGATAAAATCATGGGAATGGTGAGGAGAAAGATGGATGAGATAATCCCCTGACAAGTAGAGATCAAGAATCAATTCAAAATCTTTTCAGAACAAATGTCAAGATATGATCTAGTGGGGTGGACAAGAGTGTGACACAGCTGAAAGAATCCTTTGTAGCTCTATATAAGATAGTTCAAGATCACATAACAAATTCTAATGACACCAGGTGGAAGTTGGATCAAATATACATTGTAAGATACACTCCTTCCCCTTTGGTCATTGATGAAATACAGAAGCACGTGCAAGCTGCATTTGGACCATCTACCTCTACATCCACTTCCACATCTCAACATGCGTCTACATCAACAAATCTACTAATTCAAGCTCTCCAAGGTCAAGTCTCAACTCTGTAAACCTCAAATGACCAACTAACAACTCAAGTGCCTGCTCTCACTACACTGGTGTAGAGTCAACAGGTAGACATTCAAGCATTGGTGGACTCCCACAAGCACTTATGCAAATTTATGTTGCCTTGGGGGCCATCATGGGGAAGCTCAACATACCACTGCCCTCACTTCCTGAAGAAATAAGGCCAGAATTACCAACTCCCCTACTAATGCCTGTCACCAAGACAGAGGGGGAGATTGAGTCTAGGATTCAACAATCCAAGCATGCTAAATCTAGGTCTAAAGAGCCTATTCAGGTTGGTCAAAGCTCTTCACATGCTCAAGTCTCTCATGATATTGGACAAGAAACACTTCTAAAGGTTGCAGAAGGACCAAATCAAGACCAAGAATTCTGTGAATACCTTGCAATATTAAGGATGTCTCTTTAAAATAACTATATCACCTACAAGAAAGCATTGGCCAAAAACATTAACTTTATTATGGCAGTGGTTGTAACAATTGACAATTTCTTGGAAAAGAGAATTATTGTGAATATCAATGATGGTGGTGTGGACAAATATCTTCAGGTGTCTCCTCCAAATCTTAAAACCTAAAGAGCATCTGAACTAGAAGTAATGATTCAAAGAGTAAATCCAGTTATTCCAGAGGACACCCAACTAATAAAAGAGCTAAAAAATGCACATATAACATCTTTTCCTAAAGCCTATCTATATCCAAACAAAGGGGTGGTCTACATCTGTCCAACAACCAAACAATGCAAACATCCCATTGTTCCTATAAATTGCTTCAGATCAAATATGAGACTAATCATGACTTTGTTGTCTGATCTTAAGTACAAAAGGAGCAAGAAGCATGAGGATTTGGAGATGATAAAGATGTTGGACAGATACTTAATGAATACTGACACCATGTTACCAACTACTCAATTTAATCTAAAATATGGCAAAGATGATGATGAGCAGGAGCATGATGAACAAAAACCTTCTGACTCAAATCCAAGTCAATCTTCAAGAGCAACTGGGAGCAAGGATAAGAAGCAGGATGAGAAGAAAGGAGATGACAAGAAGAGAGATGAAATGAGGAGGAAAAAGAAGGAGGACAATCCAGGACCACACCAACAAACCCTAAAAATCCAAACCAACCAAGCTCAACCTTCAAAGCCAACAAACTCATACACTGAACCACCTCCTACCTTAAAGCCTGAATTCTTATACAAACAAACTGCCAACACCTTTCTAAAAATACCAATCACCTCAAGCCAAACATTTCTCAAGAAAATCATAAACCTACCTTCTATCAAGCCATCACTCAAAGTTCACTACAAGTCTGTTGGGAGAAAACCTAAGAAAGTGCAAGTTACTGAGAGGGCCATCTGGAATTGTTACAAGAAAATTGATTTTCTTCCTCTAAATTGGTCTATCTCAGATGAAGACTATTTTTAACAGTTAGCTGAAGAAATGGTCAGAGTTTGGGTTATAACACTAAGGGAAGTAAGAATCTACTATCAGGATGGGTCCTTTACTTTTCTTGGCAGCAACTTAATGGACACCTTTCCAATCACAGAAATTAAGAGAGTGACAAGCTTACTAAAGGACAAGGATACTGCAACCAAGGCTTGAAGATCTGTTTTAGCTGAATGGGTGATAAAAAGGGAAGAAAGAAGAGCAAGAGATAAGGATGAAAGTGAGGAGAGGAAGAGAAAGTATGATGAGGAGATAGAAATGTTTATTCAAAGATCTGAAGATCTCAAGGCAAAAGGAATGAGCAGAGTTACCAAGGATAAACATTTTCTAAATGTCAAAGCTGGCAAATTTTCAAGATTTAGGATTGATTTACTGAGTGGTTATTCAGAACATGACAAACTTAAACTTGTGGAAGCTCTAGAAGGGACACCTATCATAGAGGAACTGGAAATTCTTGTATACTTAAAGGACCTCATTAGAGAAGAAACAGGAGATACAATATTTATCTGTTGTGTGTAACTGTTAAACTCAAGAAATCACCTAATGTATAAATGTAATATTTGTGTCAATTTGTATATAGAATCTATCTGTCCATTGAAGCTTGGGGTTAGTCTTGTTAACGGGCATGAATTTGTGATAATCAATCTTCTCACAAATTGGGGGAGACTGTTGTGCAAGACATGACTTTACTAAAACAAGACTAAATAAAATTGAGAACCCTAAGTAAGTTGTATTGTAATCTAAGTTTGCATTTTGTATCGTAACATTTAAGTCTGTAAAAATGTAAATAGACTAGACTGGAGTATTTCTCTGTAAACAGTCTAAAGCCTAAGAATAAGCTCTGGAAGAAGGTCAGGAAGATCATGCCTCAGAGAAAGTGTGAAAAAGCTTGGAGTTGAATAAATCTATTTTGTGAAAAACATTCTAAGTCAATAAGTATAAGTCACGAATTAAGTGTTATAGAGAAGTCATTCGAGAACTCCAGAATGACTTATCGAGAAGTCAGGGAAAGCTTATAGAGAAGTCTTCGTTATGAATATGTTGTGAACTTGATGATAAGTTAAACAAAACACCTTAGTAGATTTAACTTAGTGAAATTTGTAGCTCTCGACGGATGATCTAATATAGTCCCGACGGATGAACTTTATAATCCCGACGGATGACAATTTGACATCCATCGAGAGTGTAGCTTATGTAACCAATAAGTACTATAGCACATTTATGCAAACAACATGTTTTAGTCTAGTAGATTGTATAGGGTTCTCTGAGTCATATTGACTACTAGATTGATATGCAGAATAGGTTGACTAATTGTAATTAAGAGATGTCTTGTAATTCTGCATAAGTGAAATAGAGTCAAGTGGAAGATAGACTCCCGACAGATGATCTACAAGACTCCCGTCGGATGATCAACAAGGTTCCCGACGGATGACCAACATAGTCCAGACGGATGATCAAATTCAAAATAGTTGTTGACAGTGACAACACAGTCACATGCGCTGGGTGTTTGCAAAAGGAATGTGGCAGCCTGTTATGCAGGATTTTGAGAACAAAGAAGTATTACCATTACCATTTCCATGTAAATGTGAATATATTCAAAGATGCTGGAATAGAGTAGTGAAGCAGCATGGAGTTAGGCTAGATATATTTTGGTTTATTATCTTGTCTTACAATCATGTAAATTGGTGATATATAAACCAAGAGTAGCACGTAGAACACTTAACTAAGCAAGTTTATTTTCAGAGAAACATATCACGCTGTATTCTGCAAGAATTTCTCTGTAGTTTGTTTGTTCAACTTGTAAAGCAGTTGTGAGCTATTCAAAGCTTCACAGAGTTCTCATCCTGATATATATATATATATATATATATATCTGGTGGAAATTCAAATCCACCAGAAAGTTTTAAAGCCTTGTGTTTTATTACTTAGTGTTTTGATTTCAATTATCTTTCTATTCCGCACTTTGGCAAATCAAACACTGTTATATGTATTAATTTAGAACATTTTTAAAATCAAGAAAAGAAGCCAGAACTACATTCAACCCCCCCCCCTTCTGTAATTCTTGTTGTATTTTTAGGGAATAACAATTGGTATCAGAGCAAGCTCTTGAAATAAAAAGAGTTTAAAGATCACAACAAACAACAAGATGAACAAAAAGGATGTTGGAGTGAAAATCTCATTTCTGGACAAAGACAATTATCACCACTAGAAGGTGAAGATGCACCTACATCTTCTTTCCCAAGATGAGGCCTATGTGGAGTGCATAGAGAGAGGTCCTCATGTACCAATGAGAGCTGTAACTGGAAATGAACCATCTGTTCCAAAACCTAGGCATGAATGGTCAGACCCTGACATTGAGCAAGTCAGGAAAGATAAAAAGGCCATGAATATATTGTTCAATGGAGTTGATGGTGATATATTTGATAACGTCATTAACTGTAAAACAACCAAAGAATTTCGGACACAATCCAGATTATTTGTGATGGTAGTGAGCAAGTAAGGGAGAACTAGATGCAACTCATAATTCAGCAATATCAACATTTCCACTGTGAAGATAGTGAGTCACTCACTGATATATTTAGTAGATTTCAAAAGCTACTAAATGCTCTAAAGCTGCATGGAAGAGTTTATCGAACAACAGACTCTAACTTCAAGTTCCTTAGATCTCTCCCAAAGGAGTGGAAGCCAATGACAGTCTCATTGAGAAATTCACAAGATTACAAGGAGTTCACCTTGGAGAGACTGTATGGCATCCTGAAAACCTATGAGTTTGAAATAGAGCAAGATGAAAGGATGGAGAAAGGAAGGAAGAAAGGAGGGTCCATAGCACTGGTTGCTGAGTTAGAAAAGGAGAAAGAAATGAAGGTGGAAGTTGTTGAGTCTACATCAAAAGTCTGTGAAAGCAAGGGCAAAGGGCTGGTAGCTGAGAATGAAGATCAGTTGAACCAAGATGACATGGATGATATTGATGAGCATTTAGCATTCTTATCCAGAAGATTTGCCAAGCTCAAATTTAAGAAGAATTTTGGAGCAGTCAAGCCAAATAGAAACATGGTTGATAAATCTAAATTCAAGTGTTTCAAATGTGGCTTGACAGGTCATTTTGCGAGTGAATGTAGAAAGTCTGATTCCAGCAAAAAGAAGTTTGAGCCTGTTGATTACAAGAAAAAATACTTTGATTTGCTCAAGAAAAAGGAAAGGGCTTTCATCACATAGGAGAATGACTGGGCTGCAGATGGACTGGATGAAGATGAAGAAACAAGCTATGTCAATCTAGCCCTAATGGCCAAATCAGGTGAAACAGAGACTAGTTCTTTAAGCAATCAGGTAATCACCGCCAACCTAGCACATTTATCTAAAGTTGAGTGTAATGATGCAATAAATGACATGTCTATAGAATTGTATCACCTGCGTGTTACACTTAAGTCCCTCACTAGGGAAAATGCTAAAATTAAAGAAAACAATCTGTTTTCAAGTGAGAGAAATAATGTGCTAGAGTCTCAGTTTATTAAATTTGAAAAATTGAGAATTGAGTGTAAGATTGCTAAGGATGAATTAACTGAGTCCTTGAAGAAAGAAGAGATTTTAAAAAAGCAGCTTGAACGAGTACATGAAGTGATTAAGGCATGGAAATCATCTAGAGATGTTCATGCACAAATCACTAAAGTTCAAGGTATTGAGTCCTTTGTGATGCAGCCTGGAAGAAGAGTAAAGAGAAGCTTGAGTCCAATTTAGTTGAAGGATTATTGAAAGATGTGGACTCGACGGATAATGAAAATCATCTGTCAGATAATCAAAAGGATTATCCATCGAGAGACAAGGAGCCACATCTGTCGATTGTGAGTAAACCAGTTAGCAAAGCTAAGCTAGCTAAGTTAAATGAGAAATATGGATCAGTTTCTAAAAACTTTATTCCAGGAGAATCGAGTCAAGTTAGAAAAGAAACGAAAGTTAATGTTGGGCATCTATCTATCAAACAATTGAATGACAAATTAGAAAAGATTGAGGTTAAAACAGAAGCTTAAAAGAAAAACAATAGAAATGGGAAAGTAGGAATTAAAAAACATAACAATTACACACCTGATAAATATGCACCAAGAAAAATCCGTGTTAAGTGTGGTAGTGTTAATCATTTGTCTGTTAATTGCAAGCTTACCATGCTTACTCCTATGTCTGCACCCTCTTCTTTTCCCAACATGGCTGCCATGCCTACCATGCCTATGAATGCTATGTCTACTCAGAATATGAATGCACAGTTTGCTAATATGCCATTTGCACCTAATACTTATTATGCTGCATTTAGTATGCCTCAAATGTCATTTAGTATGCCTTACTGGAATAACATGTTTGAAAATAACATGCCTTTTCATGTAAACCAAAATGTGCATGATAATTCTGTTTTAATGTCTGGTTTCAAAGGTTCAACTCAAATGACTAAGGATAAATCTGAAATTCTCAAGTCAAATGAGATCAAACCTAAGAAACCAATGAAGAAAGCTAACAAGGCAGGACCCAAGGAAACTTGGGTACCAAAATGAACTTGATTTGATTTTGATGTGTGCAGGGAAACAGAAAGAATCTCTGGAATCTGGATAGTGGTTGCTCAAGGCACATGACTGGAGATTCTACCCTGCTCACTGAGTTCAAGGAAAGAGTTGTCTCAAGTATTACTTTTGGAGATGACAGCAAGGGTTATACTATGGGATATGGCTTCATTTAAAAGGACAATGTCATCATTGAAGAGGTTTCCCTAGTGGATGGTCTCAAGCATAATTTGTTGAGTATCAGCCAGCTCTGTGATAAGGGCAACTCAGTTACCTTCAATTCAGAAGCATGTGTTGTGACAAAAAAGAGAGCAACAAAGTGGTTCTCACTGGAGTGAGAAAAGGAAATGTGTACCTAGCTGAATTCAACTCATCAAATGCAGAATCAGTCACTTGTCTTCTCAGTAAAGCAAGTCAAGATGAAAGTTGGCTATCGCACAAGAAGCTGTCCCATCTAAACTTCAAGACCATGAATGAGCTTGTCAAGAAAGAATTGGTTAGAGGTATTCCTCAAGTGGAGTTTACTAATAATGGATTGTGTGATGCCTTCAAGAAAGGAAAGCAGATCAATGCATCATTCAGAAAGAAGCTTGATTCAACAATTGAAGAACCTTTGCAACTATTGCACATTGATTTGTTTGGACCAGTCAATGTGTTGTCCATCTCAAGGAAAAGATATTGCCTAGTAATTGTAGATGATTTCTCAAAGTTCTCTTGGACATATTTTCTAAAGTCCTAAGATGAAGCTAGTGAAATCATCATCAATCACATAAGGCAAGTCAACAATCATCCTGACTTCAAAGTGAGAAGAATCAGGAGTGATAATGGAACTGAGTTCAAGAACTCTGTGATGAGATCATTTTGTGAAGAGAATGGAATTATGCATGAGTTTTCTACAGCTAGAACTCCTCAACAAAATAGAGTGGTGGAAAGGAAAAACATATCTCTAATTGAAGCTACAAGGAGAATGCTTGAAGAATCAAAGTTACCAACATATTTTTGGGCTAAAGCTGTGAATACTGCATGTTACACTCAGAATATTTCTTTGGTTAATCAAGCAAAATGCATGACTCCTTATCAGTTGTTCAAGAGTAGGAAGCCAACTCTAAATTTTCTTCATGTCTTTGGCTGTAAATGTTATATCTTAAGGAATCAAACTGATGAACATAAGAAGTTTGATGCCAAAGCAGATGAAGGAATTTTTGTTGGATATGTTGTTGGAAAAGCATATAGAGTCTACAATCTAAGAACCAGCATTGTTATGGAATCAGTAAATGTCGTGTTTGATGATAAAGAGATTAAAAGACTGCAAGATGGAGATTTCCCTAAAAGCCTCAAATTTAATAATGTTGAGATGGTTAGTGATGACAGTGATGATGAAAGTGATCAAGAAACAGTGGCTAAGGATAATGCAGAAAAATCTACAACTAATGAAGCACATAATTCAACATCTTTTGAGTTACAAAATGCTTCATCTGTCGGTACACAATCTGCCTTATCCGTCAGTAGACAATCTGCTTCATCCGTCGAGATACAAAGTGCATCATCCGTCGGAATAATGAGAGAAGCTGAGAGTCAAAACAGATCACCTACAGATAGTACCCCTTCCTCAAATCAAAGATTCACAAACTCAGGGGGAGTTTCTCATAATCAAAACTCAGTCACACATCAAGATAACAATGAGGCCACTTCATCTAGAGCTAATCTACCACAACAGAGAAAATAGACTAAAGATCACCCTTTTGATCTCATTATTGATGATGCATCTTCTAGAGTTCAAACAAGGAAAGCAACTCAAGAAGAGTGTCTGTATAGCAACTTCCTTTCTAAGGAAGAACCAAAGAAGGTAGAAGAAGCTCTGTTGGATCCTGATTGGATTTTAGCTATGCAAGAGGAGCTAAACCAATTTTAAAGGAACAAGTTATGGAAACTGGTACCCAAGCCTAAAGGAAAGAATCCAATTGACACCAAGTGGGTATTCAGAAATAAGATGGATGAAAATGGCATAGTTGTCAGGAACAAAGCTAGATTGGTTGCTAAGGGCTATTGTCAACAAGAAGGGATAAAGTTTGATGAAACTTTTGCTCCTGTTGTAAGACTTGAAGCCATCAGAATTTTCTTAGCCTATGCAGCCCATTTCAATTTCAAAGTCTATCAAATGGATGTCAAAAGTGCCTTTCTGAATGGAGATTTGGAGGAGGAAGTCTATGTCAGTCAGCCTCCTGGTTTTGAAGATCCAAATTTTCCAGAATATGTCTACTATCTTTTGAAAGCACTTTTATGGATTGAAGCAATCACCTAGAGCCTGGTATGACACCTTATCAAAGTTTCTTTTGGAAAATTACTTCACAAGAGGTACTGTTGATAAAACTTAATTTTTTAGAAATGTTAATGGCTCTAGTATACTTATTCAAATTTATGTAGATAATATTATATTTGGCTCTACAGAATTGATGCAAAGTAAGTATGAAATGAGCATGATGGGAGAACTGACTTACTTTCTTGGCTTACAAGTTAAGCAAGTTACTGATGGAATATTCATTAGTCAAAACAAATAATTTTTTGATCTTTTAAAGAAGTTTGATCTAATGGATTGCACATCTGCAAAAACTCCCATGGCCACTGCAACTAAACTTGAATTAAACACTACTGAAAAGTCTGTGGACATTTCAAGCTATAGGGGCATGGTTGGCTCACTTCTGTACTTAACAGCTAGTAGGCCATACATAATGTTTTCTACCTGTGTTTGTGCTAGATTTCAGGTTGATCCTAGAGAATCTCATTTAGTAGCTATTAAGAGAATTTTCAGATATTTCAAGGGAACACCAAAACTTGGCATTTGGTACCCTAGAGAGTATGGTTTTGATTTAACTGGTTATTCAGATACAGATTATGCAGGTTGTAAATTGATAAAAAAGTACAACAGGAACCTGCCAATTTTTAGGAAACAAGCTTGTGTCCTGGTTCAGTAAAAAGCAAAATTCAGTTTCTACCTCTACAGCTGAAGCTAAATATATTGTTGCTGGTAGTTGCTGTGCACAGATTTTATAGATGAAAAACCAATTGTTGGACTATAGTCTACAAGTGAACATAATTCCTATTTTCTGTGATAACACAAGTACAATTGCCATCACTGAAAATCCAGTACAACATTCAAGAACAAAGCACATAGACATCAAGTACCACTTCATTAGGGAACATGTGATGAATGGTACTGTGGAACTTCATTTTGTTCTAAGTGAAAAATAACTTGCAGATATCTTTATCAAGCCACTTAAAGAAATCCACCTTTTCAAGGTTGGTAAGTGAGTTAGGTATGCCTAATTTTTCTTAAATAATTACAGATATTTTTGCAAGTTGTAATGCAGCCATAAACTTAATTGATTTTTCTGTTTTAGATAAAATTTTGGCTAAGTCAAAATTTATATCCTGACGGATGATCATTATCCATCGAGTTTGATCATCCGTCGGAATAGAATAGCTTAATAAAAATCAATTACTTTTCAGGATTATTTTATACCCGACGGATAATTGTTTTATTCTCATCCGTCGAATTGCTTTCATCATGGTTGTTGGAACTCTGAACATTGTCCATCGGATATACTTACAATCTGTAAGTATATCACGACGGATAATTGACAGAATTTTGACAGTTTATTTATTTTAAACGGCTATTTTGGGCTATTTTGATTGGTTACTTTATTTCACTTTATTACTTTTGACAGTTTATTTCTAAGATAGTATAAAAGCAAAATTTATTTTCATTCTTTTCTTTTATCATTCTAAAATCAATTGCTCTAACTCTCTTGTTCTCCAAAGCAAATACTCTCTCACTTTCAGCAAATTTTCTCACTTTAACAATGACACCAGTAGTCAAAATCATGTCTCAGTCTGGATTTATCTATGAGAAGAACAACTTTGTAGCTCTTGTGAACAAGGAAATTCCGGCGTCTGAAGATTTTCATAAAATGATGGATTTTGTGAAAAGTTACAAACTCAGTTATGCTATATTGGAATCACCCACAATCTACTGTGAAGTCGTGGAGGAGATACGGACAACTGCTGTGTACCAGTCTACAGAAAGAACCATAACTTTCACACTCAAAGGTAAGAAATTCTGCATTAATAGTGACATAATTCAAGCATGCTTTAAGATTCCTAAAAACACTACTACTGTTCCACACACAAATGCTAATTTAGGTACCATGCTTAATTCTATTGGCTATGCACTTCCGACCTCTAAGTTAAGTGAGATTAGAAGGCTAGGTCTTAGAAAGGAATGAAGTTATTTGTGTAATGTAGTTACTAAGGTGTTTTTTGGAAAAACAAGTAATTTTGATTCTGTCAATATTGCCATGCTTAACATGGTTTATATGCTAGTTACTGATAATTATCATAATTTCAGTGACATGGTTATGTTTGAATTAGGCTATAAGTTAGGGGAAGTTAATAAGAGAGGTGAAAGTGTCTATTATGCTAGATTCTTTATGATTCTTGCTAACCATCTTATTAAGATTCTTGCTATTGAGAACCCAACCAACAAACTGGATTGTTAGGTTCAAGAAAGGAGAATAATTGCAGATCTGAACAGAGCAAGTCATCACAAAGAGCTGCCCCTCTTCTACTTTCCAATCATGGAGGGCCCTCAGGTAAGTGAGGTAAGCACCACTATCACTACTCTTCCAACTTCAAAAATTTCTTTACCTTTAAGTGTAGCTATGACATCTGTGTCAATGACCCAACAGATGCCTACCCAAGCTACCAAAACAAAAACTTCAAAATCCAAAACAAAGAAAGCCCCCTCTAGTTTCTCTCAAAAGAAACCAGTTGCAAAATCTACCAAACCTAAAGAGGGGAGTGTGAAGGGTGGAGAGATATGTGAGGGACAAGGTGAAAATCAAAGAAACCCTAAGGATAAGGTTGGTGAGGTAAGTGTACCCAAGCCTAGCCACACCATAGTTTCCCAACAAAATGTGGTAGTTAATAAGGAAATTAGCACAACTCTAGTTTCATCCTCTCAAAAGGATGTTACTACTGAAAGAAGCTCCCAACTAGTAAGGGACACTAGTTCACCTCAAACCTATGCCAGAAAGAAGAGATCTAAAGCCCACGGGGATGCACAGGGAACACACACAATGCAAACTGAAGCTAAAGACTCAATCACTGCACCATCTCAAAGTCAGTTTGATGTGGCTCCAATAAATGTGGAGTCACAGCCAAAATCTTTAGTAATAGAAGCACCACAAACACCAAACTCTCCCACAAATTCTCTGGATGTGGATATGATCAACATATCAATTCCTAATTCCCCTTATTTAACTCTGTTGGGGAAGCCAAAATCTAGTGCAAGTGAGCATCATCTTTTGGATGATTTGTTGGCTCACTTTCCAATTCTTTCAGGTACTGTTGAAACATCTGTGCCCAAATTTTCATCAATCTGCACAGAGTCCGCAATAGTTTCCACTCCAAACTCATTCATTTCTTCTATTCCGATGGATATTGTCCATCCGTTGGTTCATGATTGTATCCCGACAGATGTGCCTAACAGCAGTCTTCTGTCGACTATCCTAACTACTATCCTGATGGATGTTTCTCATCCGTCGGTATTCTCTACACACACTGAAATTTCAACAATTTTTACATGCGTAGATGAGTTAGTAGTTGTACAATCACTCTTAGGACTGAGGGAAGGGAGTGAAATAAGTGAGAGGCTGGGTTGCTCCCAGGAAAAAGGAGAGGAAAGGAGTGAACTCATGTAGGCTATTTCTTCCAGCCTGGAAAAAGAGAGTAAGAGGAGTCCCACCTTAGAAGGTGAAGGTGAGGGTGTGAGGGTGGTGATCCAAGGGGAGCCCTTGATGTAACAAAAGAGAGAAAACGAGAGAAATGTAGGTACAGGAGTTATAAGGATGGAAACCATTGCTAGTGAGTCAATGAATGTCAGTAATGTAGAAAGGGAGAGACTGTTTCAGCAAGAATATCAAGCTGTCATAGATTATATCTCGTGGATGCTGAGACATTTACTCATCCTGTTCCAGCTTATCAAACTCTAGCTGGACAGGGCAATGAGGATGTTGAGAGGATGTTGAATCTAGTGTATACAACTGCTTCTCTACAAAGGGCAAAGGATGCAATCACTGCTATGCCATCTACAACTGACAGTGATCCTGAATTGGCTGAAGACTCTTTTGGGGATGATGGTGAAGATGTGGAGGATGACAGCATGAGCAAGGGAGGAGATTCAAATATTCCTTTCTGGATGCGGAATAAAGAGTGTTCATATTCACATCTTCAATCCACCTTATTCAAGCTAATTCATGACACCCAAACAATAATTCAGGCATCCACAAGTGCCAGCAATAAAAGATTACTCATAGCACATCTTAAAGCTGTAAAACTGCACAAGATTCAATCACTCCAACACAGTCAAAGTATGGATGAAATGAAACAAGAAATTTTTGAAGTCAAACAAGATTTTATGGCAAGGTTGGATACCACACTTCCAGGAACCACCATGACTGAGATAGCTCAAAAGCTAAGGAAAGAAGCTGATCTAAACAGAAAGGTTGAGGCCATGGACTCTAGGTTGTCTAATGCGTAGAAGTCAGTGGCCAACATACTTGCAAATCAGGAAGCTCAGACTGCTCTGCTCCAATAGTTGGTGGCTGCACAACTCCCTTCTTCTCAACAACTTGATGCTAACAAAAAGGGGGAGAAAGGCTCATTAAGTGAGGGGGAGAAACTGCTCAAATTTGAAGTCAACAAAGTAATTGTGCCAGCAATTGCTTTCACTAAGCCACCAGCTATGGATAGCATTGATCATATCAATCTAGCAGCAGCAAAACTGGAATCAAATGACAAACTAACAAAGATTGATGTAGCAGCAACTGAGAAGGAGCTAAATGATAAATGGAAGAATATTGATGCAGATATTCAAAAGAAATTTGGTCAGATACAGAAACCAGATAAGACTTTTCATCACCAGTCACAAGTCACACAAATCACAGTGAATGAAATGAGTCTTGGTAGCTTGGAAAAAGACCAAACTTCATGCATCAAATCTCCAAAATCCAATCTAATTCTGAAGCCTAAAAGGAACTATTCAAAGTTCTCAGACAAAAACCCTATAGATCTTATGTTTGAGATACCTAGGCCAGATGAAAAGAAGCTGTTGGCAAGGTCAATTGCATTTTACAAAGATCCATCTGATTCAGTTCAAAAGAAGAGAATTGCCAAAATTTACAGGAATGGAAAAAAGATCCGTGTGGTGGCTGGACACCCTTTGGTTTGTAGAAGCTAAGAAAGAAGAAGAAGAAAGGATCAAGCAAGAAAAGAAGCAGGCTGCTTTAGATGCTAAGAAACTCAAACAAAATAAGGAGCAAGCTGCTATCTTGGCCAAACTTCAAGGTGTCATATCTACAACTGAGATTTCTGAAAAACCACCTGTGATTACTAAGCTCAAGATCAAAAAATGCAAAATGAACCTCCACAGAAAAGAAAATTCAGATATAAACTTCACTCTAAAAGAAAATTGGACTTTAGTGATAATGAAATGGAGGACTACATTCCCAAATAGTCTACAACTTCAACTCAAACATCCCAGCCCTTAGTGGTACATGAGGAATTCATGGTAGATCCAACAAAGAACTTTCATGGTGAACCTATAATTCCCAAGTATGAGCTAATAGACTGGGAAGGCTTGCCAATTCCTGAATTCAATTTACCTATCTTCAACAAGCCAAAGAAGACAAAGACTAAAGCAACCAAGAAAGTGAAGCCTGTGACTTTTAGGTCCAAGACCCTAACCAAATCTCAACCTATAGTCAACAAGGGAGATCTATTATACATCTGTGACATCAAAGAGTATTCTGAAATAAACCTCTATTTGGATGAATTGGAAGAAGTAAGAGGAATTGATGCTCATAGACATCTTCCTAAAAGGATGGTGTTCAAGTACAAGGGAGGGAAATAAATCACATGGCCACTTCACAGGATTCTTCAAGAAAGCCAATCTGGACTGATAAAGGTCTACTCATTCTTCAAATAAAACTTTGGATTTAATGTGACTGTAAGGAGATCAGTCCTAAAGAAAATAGAAGATCTAAGGAGCAATAGAGCCAAAGATGCACTCCCAAAAACTCTATCAATTTCCTTCACATGAAAAAGAGTGCATTTGAGGCCTTATTGGTTGATGAAATTCATGGATGATAAGGGTGTTAGAAGATTCTTCAGATTGGATGACCAATTGAGTATCTCTAGAAATGAGACTCTATTGGAAATGCAAGAAAAGATGGATCTATCTGAAGCCGATGAACTTGAATTCCACAGAAAACTCCAGAATCAAATAGAAGAAAACAACAGGAAGCTTGGGAAGAAATCCAGAAAATCAAGGAAATAGAATTATCTACTCAGACTAGAGGAGCACCTTGATTATGATTTTGAGAACTCTTTGTACACTTTGCTTTGTTCAATTTTCAATAAATTTGTAGCACTTATCAGTTTTATCTACTACATTTTAATCTGTATTTTTAGGATGTTTTGTTATCATCGAGTTTCTCTCAATTTATGGCTATAATTTCAGTAGACATAAATTGGGGGAGATTATTAGGAATATGTTGTGAACTTGATGATAAGTTAAACAAAACACCTTAGTAGATTTAACTTAGTGAAATTTGTAGCTCTCAACGGATGATCTAGTATAGTCCCGACGGATGAACTTTATAATCTCGACAGATGATAATTGACATCCATCGAGAGTGTAGCTTATGTAATAAATAAGTACTATAGCACATTTCTGCAAATAACATATTTTAGTCTGGTAAAATGTATAGGGTTCTCTGAGTCATATTGACTACTAGATTGGTATGCAGAATAGGTTGACTAATTGTAAATATGAGATGTCTTGTAATTCTTTATAAGTGAAATAGAGTCAAGTGGTAGATAAACTCCCGACAGATGATCTACAAGACTCTCGCCGGATGATCAATAAGGTTCCCGACGGATGACCAACATAGTCCCGACGGATGATCAAATTCAAAATTGTCGTTGACAGTGACAACACAGTCACATGCGTTGGGTGTTTGCAAAAGGAATATGGCAGCCTGTTAAGCAGGATTTTGAGAACAAAGAAGCATTACCATTTCCGTGCAAATGTGAATATATTCAAAGATGCTGGAATAGAGTAGTGAGGCAGCATGGAGTTAGGCTAGATATATTTTGGTTTATTATCTTGTCTTACAATCATATAACTTGGTGATATATAAACCAAGAGTAGCAAGTATAACACTTAACTAAGCAAGTTTATTTTCAGAGAAACATATCAAGCTGTATTCTGTAAGAATTTCTCTGTAGTTTGTTTGTTCAACTTGTAAAGCAGCTGTGAGCTATTCAAAGCTTCACAGAGTTCTCATTCTGATATATATATATATATATATATATATATATATATATATATATATATATATATATATATCTGGTGGATACATTCAAATCCACCAGAAAGTTTTAAAGCCTTGTGTTTTATTACTTAGTGTTTTGATTTCAATTATCTTTCTATTCCGCACTTTAGCAAATCAAACACTGTTATATGTATTAAGTTAGAACATTTTTAAAATCAAGAAAAGAAGCCATAATTACATTCAACCCCCTTCTATAATTCTTGTTGTATTGTTAGGGAATAACAGTCTCGGAGATATCGACAAGCCAAATTGAAGACATGAAGATTGGAGATATCGACAAGTCATTTCTTTACTAGAGAACTCTGAGATATCGACAAGTCAAAATATCATTAGAGATCTCTGAGATATCGATAAGTCAAAAATATCACTAGAGATCTGAGATATCGATAAGTCTATTTTATCACTAGAGAACTCAGAGATATCGATAGGCCAAACTGAAGACATGAAGATGAGAGATCTCGACAAGCCAAATTCTTTTATAGAGAACTCAGAGACTTCGATAATTTAAACAACTATAGAGTTATTAGAAATCTTGATAAGTCATTATACTTATCGAGATGTCGAGTTCTCTATATGACTAACTTGAGATCTCAATGTAAAATGTCAAGTACAGAATGCTGATCAGTTTAATATCCAAGATTATCAATCAACAAACAAATCAATCACTGATTTGTCAAGTCTACAAAAAGCAGCTTGAAGAGTGCAAGATAAAGGGTAAAGATTAACTGACAAAGGAAGATCGAAGTTAAAACAATATGGAAAGATATTCTAAGCCAGAAATGGAAATATTAGTGACAGGTTGCTAAAGTGATTAGCACTTCTTATTACATATTGTGTAAACCAGTGTTTAACTATTCTATAAAGTTAACCTAGTCCTTTGTTAGCTGTAACAATTTTGAGATCGAATAATCTTGTATTCTCTCGAGGAAGAAGCTAAGCTCATTAACAAGTAAGAGCCTATAAATTTTGTAGTGAAACATTCTTAATTTTAATATAAAATTAAGTGAGTTTTGAAAGATCTGTGTTCACTGTTCTTACTTGTTTTAAATTCAGTATTAACACATTTCACTAAAAGATTTTAATTTACTTTGTTCATCACCATAAATACTTGAAGAAAGGCAAAAAACACCAAAACACATTCACCCCCCCACCCTTTGTGTGTGATTCATTACCTAACAAACTTGTCACTCCACTTGCCTCAGTTGGCTTTTTTCAGTAAGATAACCTTCTGGAGGTTGTTACCTTTAATGAAAAGGGATCGAAAGGAAACTCTTCTGGTTGAATCCTCAGTTGGCTCTGTTGCTCTTCTTTTCAAAGATTTTGGGATTCTTGTCACAAAGACAGTGGTACTTCAGGAGCAGACTCATAGGTGTAAAACTTAGGTCTTTGCTTACAGCAGTCATTTACAAGAAGCAACTCATATTATCCAATGTTGCAAAGACAGTGCACACTGCTGGGGAGATAATAAACTATGTAACTGTTGATGCATATATAATTGGAGAGTTCCCTTACTGGTTTCATTAGTTGTGGACAACAAGACTTCAACTCTGCCTCGCTCTTGTAATCCTGTACTGTTCAGTTGGTCTTGCTATGATTGCCCATTGGTTGCCATTATTCTTACTATTCTTTGTAATATCCCTTGCTAAAAATTTCTTACTTTAAATTGTTTTAATTATTTATTAAGTACTAATGGCATTTTGTTTGGACTGACAAATATGTCCTTACTGTTTCGATCATTAAATGCTAATATTTTTATGCTGATTTTATTAATAACCTATGATTTTTCTTCTCATAGTCAATATCACTTGTCAAGAGTCCACATGAAAGAATCCATTCCTGACTTGTTTCCCTTTTTATTATTTTTATATAGAAACATGTTAAATTTCTCCATATAATTGAAGGAGATGAAGCATATAAAGAGAACACACTACTCTTTATCCAAATTCAAGACGATAATGACACTCATGTCAAAGCGGCAAACTTCTTAGATATCCTATTATATATTGTTTTACATTGGTATCTTGCTCAAAATTTATTGTTGTCTATGTACCTTTGTTGTATTATAGTCTTTCATAATTTTGTACTTTGTTATAGTTGTGATATGTATCGGGGTGTGAGTACTTGATGCTGGCGTAGTTTGGATCTAATGTAGTAGTATTTTATGGAGTTGGGACTGTTATCTTATGGTATGCTTTGGAGATTAAGACTCTTATGTATGGAAACTTTGATGTTTTGTTTCTAATGATATTTTTCTTTAAATTATGCATATATTTTAAAAGATTTAAAAATAACGGTTACATTTGTCCATATTCTAGTGTAATGTATGATTATATATAGTGCTACATTACATACGCCAGTGTTGTTCAATTACAAAATATTGATGTTACAATAGATAAAATAGACTGTTACAATAGGTCATTTGGGACCCATAATTGGGCCCGCTTCTGCAATCTTGATTGATTATAATGTCTCACTCATTTTCTGTTACATTTGGGAAATATAGTGTTATATTAGTTACCTAATGTAACATGTTTATCACTGTTATGACATTTGGGAAATATAGTGTTATATTTTCCGTTACATTTGGGCAATATAGTGTTACATTCAGGTATCTATTATAATACTCGTAAACATAATGCCCCTCGTGTTACACTAGACCTAATTTAACATTTTTTTGGGCCTATTGTAATAGTATTTAGGCATTACAATAGCCTACTTATAGCGTAGTGCTCATTGATTGTACATTTTTATGATTATCATAAAATTTTATGTACTTTTAAACTCTTATGTACATAGATTCTCATAATTTCAGTATCTAGGGACCTCTTGCAACAATACTATAGAGGTATATGACAACATTTCTGATCATCCTATTGTTGTCATTGTCACTAGTGCTAAGCTTAAAATATTTAAAAGTATGATAATCATTTTTTATATTACTTATATATCCATGATTATACTATATATGTAACTAATACTCTTGAGCTTATGTTAGTAAAATATATTTTTACAATGTGCTTGCAGACTCTGTTCAGGTTACTACCCTGTCATCATCTAAGATTTATCTCAATTTACACAGTGATATTGTTGATGCCATGAGATTAAGGTAAATTATGGATGATCCTTGATAGGGATAAATAAATTATGATAGTATAATTAAATACTGCAAGGTGTGGGCTGCTAGGCCCAATAAAAAGATATATGATACTCAGACCAGAAAGGTTAAGCCTGATGGACCAGATCAGGCCTGATGGAATAAAGAAGGCCCAAAAGCCCTGATTATTAGTTAATTTCGTAATTAATTAATAAGGGAAAAATCAGCTATTGAGAAGAGTCCCGATAAGGATATAAATCCTTATAGATTAGCCTCAAGGCCACCTAAAAGGATAAGGAATCAGTTTCCTACTATCTAGGACTCCAAAGTCCATTCTAATTATGAGACTTGCCCACGAAGTCTCCTATACCAAATCCAATTGAAGGACTCCCAACATCTATATAAGGGGCCTCACCCCACAGATCAGAACTACATTTTTTGGCTTGATTCTCTAATTCACAGAGATACGTAGGCATCTCGTAAAGGCAGAGTTGAGCTACGAAACACGAGAGCAGCCATTAAAGGCCTTGAGCTCCCGAATCTTAGTAATAAATACAGCAAATAATAACCTTAGTTTTTTATCCATAACATTTGGCGCCATCTGTGGGAATAGGAACAACAACCATGGCGAGAACACGGAGAACAACTAGCGCTCTGGAGGAGGGAACACCATCAGGGACAACTCAGGTGATTTCGTCAACCGTGGAGATTCCTCCCCACTCAACTTATGCATCTACTCAAGCGGAAACCCAGATAAGGGCAACTCAATCTCAGCCACAAGGGGCGACTCCCCCGACTATTCAAGGTACGAATCCTCAAGTTCAACAAGTACATATACCTGTGAATTCTCGACCCGTCGGGTATGAATATTCAACTGTTGTTACCACTAACCCCCCTTATGGGATGCCCCTTTACCCCGAGGTTGGAGGAAGTGGATATGCTGGGCGAAGTGAAGCACGAGGGCAATCACCCCCTTATATACGAGGTTTAGCTACTATCCCCGAGGATCGGGAATTTTCTGGTCCTTACACTGAGAGAGATTCCGAATCTTCGGATGATGAAGTGGCCCCAAGAAGGAGACGTCCAGGCAAGGAACCGATGGCCGATGGAAGGCAACGCCCTCGAAGCACTCAAGGGGCGAATCCCCAGGAAGTGCAGGAAAGGATAAGGGCTCATGAGGCTGAGATCCAAAGGCTGAGGCGTGACTTGGAAGCTCACCAGGCCACCAGACCCCAGATGCCTCCTAGGGGGAGAAATCCTCCTCCTGTCATAGACCTGGATGGTCCGGTACGAAGAAGGGTTATCTTTCCAAGAACTGATCCAAGCAATCTCCTTCCCCTTGGAGACCCTGATGATCCAACTCCACCCTTCACAGAAGAAATAATGAATGCCCATATCTCAAGGAAATTCAAGATGCCCACTATTAAAGCCTATGATGGCACCAGAGACCCCGCTAACCATGTCAGGACATTCTCTAATGTACTGCTGCTGCAACCCGTGAATGACGCTATTAAATGCCGGGCCTTCCCTCAAACCCTGTCGGGTATGGCTCAAAGATGGGAGCTAAGGAATCCTTGAGAGATTACCTGAATCGTTTCACAAAGGAGGCTTTAAAAGTCCCGGACCTTGATGATAAGGTAGCCATGATAGCACTGCAACAAGGAACTAGGGACGAGTTTTTTAAGATGTCCTTGGCCAAATGTCCCCCTGAAAGCATGTTGCAGCTCCAAGAGAGGGCAGGGAAGTATATCAAGGTTGAAGAAAGTATGAGGAAGACCGTAGTAAGTAATGAGCCCACTGGAGGCAAGAAGCGGAAAACTGATTTAGAATATATTGCAAAAGACAAATATCCTAGGACCGAACAAAACCCTGATTCAACCCCCAAGAGGGGAGGACAAAGTTCACTGAATACGCTAAGCTGAATGCTCCTAGAAGTCAGATTTTGATGGAAATTGAGAAAGACAGAGATATTCGCTGGCCTAAGCCCTTGAAGGCTGATCCCGCCAAGCTAGATAAGGGCAAGTATTGCAGGTTTCACAAAGATGTTGGCCATGACACCGATGAGTGTAGGAAATTGAAAGATGAAATTGAGTTTTTGATTCGAAAAGGAAGATTGAACAAGTATACTGGAGATGGAGGGGACAGAAATAATAATGGAAGGAAGAACTTTAAAGATCGTAGGAGGGACCAAGATGATCAGGGGCGGAATCCCCAACCTAGAGGGCCGGTTATAAATGCAATTTTTGGAGGACCGCGACGCCCTCGAGGGCCTGTGATAAACACGATCTTTGGAGGTCCAACTGCTACTGGATTGTCCAAAAATTCCAGAAAGGCATATACTAGGGAGGTTATGCATATTGTTGGAGAAGCCCCGAAGAGGGCCAGGACAGAAGTAGCATTGGCTTTTGATGATTTTGACCTAGAGGGTGTGAAGTTTCCCCATGACGACCCGCTGGTCATAACACCGACAATAGGAAATAGCCCGGTTAAGAGGGTCCTTGTGAATAATGGTGCTTCTATGGATATCTTGCTCCACGACACCTTTCTAAGAATGGGGTATAACGACTCCCAGTTGACACCAACCGACATGCCGATATATGGATTTGCTGGAGTAGAATGTCCTGTGGAAGGGATAATCAAATTGCCGACCACCATAGGTACGGAACCAAGGCAAGCAACGCAAATGCTGGATTTCGTGGTGGTAAAGGCTAGTTCAACTTATAATGCTATCATGGGGAGAACAGGGATACATGCCTTCAAGGCAGTCCCCTCTTCCTATCATTCAGTCATGAAGTTTCCCACCCGAAACAGGATTGGAGAAGAGAGAGGAGATCAAAAAATGGTTAGAAGCTGTTATGTTGCCTCTTTGAGGGCAGATGGAGTCGGGGGGCAAGTTCTTCCTATTGAAGATATGGATGTTCGAGAAAATGATGAGAATAGAGGAAGGCCAGCAGAAGAATTGGTTTCGGTTCCTTTAGACCCCGAGAATCCTGAGAGGATGACTTTCATTGGAGCCACATTAGAGGAGCCCCTTAGAGGGAAGTTAGTGAAATTTTTGCAAGAAAATAGTGATGTGTTTGCATGGTCAGCAGCTGATATGCCAGGCATAGACCCGGAGTTAATTACTCACAAGCTAAATGTGGATCCAAGCTGGAAGACAGTGAAACAAAAGAAAAGAAATTTTGCCTCGGAAAGACAAGAGGCTATAAAACAGGAAGTGGAAAAGCTCTTAGAGGCTGGTTTCATTGAGGAGATTCAATTTTTGGAGTGGTTAGCAAACCCTGTAATGGTGAAGAAGGCTAATGGAAAGTGGAGGATGTGTATAGACTTCACTGATCTGAATGATGCATGCCCCAAAGACTATTTTCCGCTGCCTAGAATTGATACTTTGATTGATGCCACTGCTGGACATGAGATGCTGAGTTTCATGGATGGATTTAGCGGATATAACCAGATCAAAATGCATAAGGATGACATTCCAAAGGTATCATTTATCACTGACTTTGGTGTTTATTGTTATCTTGTTATGGCGTTTGGTCTCAAGAATGCAGGAGCCACCTATCAAAGGTTGGTGAATAGAATTTTTAAGGATCTTATTGGTAAGACTATGGAAGTCTATGTTGATGACATGTTAGTCAAGAGTCTAGTAAAGACTGATCATATAGCCCATTTAAGGGAAGCTTTTGAGGTCCTGAGGTACCACAAGATGATGTTGAATCCTACGAAGTGTGCTTTCGGAGTAGGATCTGGAAAATTCTTGGGACTGATGGTCTCAAAGAGGGGAATTGAGGCTAACCCGGATAAAATAAAGGCGATCCTCGATATGGAACCACCAAAAACTGTTAAGGATGTTCAGAAGCTTACAGGAAGGGTTGTTGCGCTAGGACGATTCATCTCCAAGTCGGGGGACAAGTGTTTGTCATTCTTCAAATCGCTAAAGAGCATCAAAGACTTTTTATGGAGTGAGGAAAACCAGAAGGCATTTGAAGAGTTAAAGAAGTATATGGCCCAGGCCTCGTTGTTGGCCAAGCCAGTTCTGAGTGAAATTTTATTCTTGTACTTGGCTGTTTCAGAGAGCGCCTTGAGCGCGGTGTTGGTTAAGGAAGAACTGAAAGTCCAGAAACCCGTATACTATGTCAGCAAAATTTTGCATGGTGTTGAGTTGAATTATTCAACTATTGAGAAATTCGCTTTAGCCTTGGTAATGGCTTCAAGAAAGCTGCGTCCTTATTTTCAAGCTCACCAGATTGAAGTGCTAACAAATCAGCCACTGAGAAATATCATTCACAGTCCCAAGGCAAGTGGGAGACTGATTAAGTGGGCAATAGAGTTGGGAGAGTTCGATCTCAAGTATAAGCCACGTACGGCTATAAAAGCCCAAGCACTAGCTGACTTCGTGGTGGAATGTACCATACCCAACCAAGAAGTCGGGGGGCAGGAAGATACCATACCTCAAGACAAGGGAGTCGACAATGGGGACAGGGAGAAGGATGATAAGGAGAAAGAATATTGGGTTCTCTATTTTGATGGAGCATCAAAAATAAATTCTAGTGGAGCAGGTTGGTTTTGCAAAGCCCTGATGGATTCTTAATTGAGTATGCTATGAAGCTAGACTTCCCAACCACAAACAATGAGGCAGAGTATGAAGCCCTGATTGCTGGCCTTGGTCTAGCTGGGACACTTAGAGTCAAAAACTTAAAGGTTCATGGAGACTCGAAGCTGATCATATCCCAGGTAAAGGGAGAATTTGAGGCAAGGGATGATACGATGGCTAAGTATGTTCGCCTAGTAAGGGCTGTGATGACCCAATTTAATGAATGCCATGTTGAACACATTCCAAGGGAAGAAAATGCTAAAGCAGATGCGCTATCAAAGTTTGCTTCATCTGAGATTGAAGAAAGTTCAGGAAGTGTGTACTTCCGTGTTTTGAAGACACGAAGCATAGATGTTAAGCTTGTGGCTCCCATAGGCTTGGGGACGTCATGGATTGATCCCATCAAGGCTCACATTCAGACCGGTTGGTTGCCAAGCGATGCAACTGAGGCACGGAAGCTAACTATTCGAGAACTAAGGTACTCCTTGATAGATGGAATTCTGTATAAGAGATCTTTCGTGGTTCCTTACTTGAGGTGTCTCAGGCCCGACGAGGCACGCTTGGCTCTTGAGGAAGTGCATGAAGGTATTTGTGGGCAACACTTGGGGGGCAGGGCCTTGGCTCATAAGATAACCCGTTTAGGTTTCTATTGGCCAGAAATGATGGCTGATGCCAAAGAATATGTGAAGAAGTGTGATCGCTGTCAGAAGCATGCACCAGTTGTTAGACAACCCCCCGAGATGCTGACCTCTATCAACTCACCTATTCCCTTTGCTATGTGGGGGATGGATATTCTAGGGCCTTTTCCTACGGCCACGACACAAAGGAAGTTTCTGATTGTAGCCATTGATTATTTCACCAAGTGGATCGAAGCCAAACCCTTGGCCAAAATCACAACTAAGCAGGTTGCACAATTCCTGTGGGAAAATATTATGTGCCGATATGAAATTCCCCGTATCCTCGTCACTGACAATGGAACACAATTCAACAATGAGGAATTTAAGAAGTATTGTGAAGAAAACGAAATTGAGTTACGATTCACCTCTGTGGCTCACCCGCAAGCCAATGGGCAAGCAGAGGTAGCAAATCGGATAATCCTGGATGGACTAAAGAAGAGGATCGAGAATCAAGAAATAATTGGGTGGATGAAATACTTCCAATATTATGGGCCTACAGGACTACCTGTAGAGTCACGACAGGAGCAACTCCCTTCATGTTGGCATATGGGGCAGAAGGAGTAGTTCCAGTAGAGATATCACATTCCTCTCCAAGGATTCAAACTTTCAATGCAGAAGAAAATGAGGAAGGGCAGAGGTTAGCCCTGGATTTAATCGATGAAGTACGAGATAAAGCACATGCAAAGATAGTAGAATATCAGAAAAAGGCTTCATTCTACTACAACCTAAGGGTTAAAGAGAGGTTTTTCAAACAAGGTAACCTAGTCTTGAGAAAAATAGAGGCTTCTGGTGTCGGACAGAAAGGAAAGCTTGCCCCAAATTGGGAAGGGCCGTATAGAGTCAAGAGCGTTCAGGGTAGAGGAACCTACAAGCTGGAGACTATGGATGGTTTTGAACTCCCGAGAACCTGGTACGCACAAAACCTGAAGGTTTACTACGTGTAAGATGGTCGAAGTACGATTCTCACTTGTCATTATGACAAGTAGGTTTAAAAGCACCTTGAAGCTTTGTTTGCATAGGATTTTTATTTTTTAGCTATTATAGATCAGGGTCGAACCCATATTATGTAAGGTTTTGGAAAACCAGACTTGAAATTGAAGAGTTCGAAATTATTTCAACCTATGGATGTTTGAGTTGTGATAATACTTGTGTGGCCCGTTAAGCCAAGTTTGAATATTAAAGTATCGGAAAAATGAAGGAGAGAATGCAAATAAGGAAAGTAGCATATAAAATAGCCCCGGAGGGTAATAAGTTTTAATACAAACAAAAGTCCAGACATAAGTTAGCATAAAATTCCAGAATAGAAAAACTACTCCTCCATGCGGGAGCCTTCATTCTCTTGCTCCTTATCAGCGCCTTCAGCGTCCTTCGCAGGAGAAGCGGGAGGAGAAGCAGTGTTAGGATCCAAGATGCGATCATCTGGCTGAGGGGAGTTGAAGAGGGTGTCTATGTTGTCTTCCGACTCAGCCTGCTCGGGACTTATAAAGTCCTTAGGGTCGACTAAGCCCGGGTGCTTCTCAGAAACCGCCTATACGGCCGCATCCCATCCCTGAGTAAACTGTAGGGAATAAAGACCATCATCATGAATCTCCATGAGATTCTTAAACTTGTCAGAATCCATGTAGTCATCAATGAGCTTATCCTTATCGCTCCTAAGTTTCACCAGCTCGGAATGAGCCTTAGCCAGCTCCTCTTTCTTCGTGTCCAGCTTCTTCTCCAGGACCTTGGCTCTCTCTTCCCATTTCTTCATCTCCTTCTCAAACCCATCTGAGTTACCCTTCCAGGACCTAGCCTGGTGGAGGGCCGCCTGGAAGTAGGTATTACTCTGCAAAGAAATATGTATGAGTTAGCACAAGTTCGTTGAAATACGAGAAAGTTGGGATTCAAAGAAAAAGAGAAAAAAGAAAGTTACCGCAGCTTGGGCTTGAGAACCCAGAAGCTCAATAGTTTCGATATCACTCCCCGTAACAATGTCAGTGAAATCGTGAGGAGTGATGGAATGGTATGACCAATCCTTAGCATGTTTGGTGGATCCAACCACCGTATCGCTCCTCCTGAAGCCCCAGTTAGGCCTGAAGGAATGTGCCTTAAGTGGAGGATCCACATCGTCCCCCAGCTCGACCACCGGGACATGGGGCTTAAGAAAAGAAGGACCGTCAGGTTTGCTCATGGGGTCCCTGTTTAGCTTGGCCCTCTTCTGGCGGCCTGACTCCCCTTCCTTGGGCCTGTTGACATTATTGATGGCCTCGCAAGCTGAAAAAGAAAGATAGAAAGAATATTAAATTGCAGGAGATAAAATGTTACAATTAAAGGGAAGGAAAAATGGTTATCCAGTTATAAATTTACCCTTATCACTGGCCTGAGAGAGACCAACTTTCTTCAAGGAAAACTCCTCTAAAAGGGTCCAGGTGTCTATTTTCCCATCATCCGAAATTAAGGCTTGGTAGGCCACCTCCTCCTCATCAGATAATCTGATGCTACCTAGACTCCCATCTGACACTTTGCAAAAGGGCCTACGGAAGAGTGTGGCCCAATCACCCCCAGCCCAGGTCAGCCTCACAAACTCGTCCCTCCATTTAGGGTTGTTCTCAACTATGGAATTACTATCAAAGATATGAGGGATTTTGGGCCGTTGACGAATTAAAACCCAACCTGGTTGACTCATGGCGCTATTATAGAATTGGAAAACTTTCCTAAAGACAGCTACGGAAAGAGGAAAATTGTTTCTAAGACAAAGGACCATAAAACAGATAATGTTCCTCCAAGCGTTAGGATGGAGTTGACAAGGGTTAATTTGTACATCTGCAAGTAAGCGAGGAATAAATTCATGGAATGGGAACCTGAGACCCGCGGTCAGGGCTCCTCGATAGATAAACAAAGTATCCCCCTCCCAATTACAAGTCCTATCCCTAGGGGCGGCTGGAGTAATCCTAAGGTGGGGTGGAAGTCTATACAGGGTGTTCATAGACTCTATCCTACCATCTAACTCATGAAAGGTGTTACCATGATTATACGAATCTAACTCAGATAGAGAGGGATATTCATCACCTCTCGAGTTAATCATATCAAGTAGGGAAGTATATGGAGATTGAATTTGAATGTTTGTACCTCTCTTAGAGACATTCATCTTCTGCAAACGAGCCAAGTCACGATCCGCCATTGATATGCTTCGGTTGAAGGCTTGAAACCCAGAATAACCTGAGAAAGGTGGAGCTGCGGTGGCTGAGGTCGCCGGAAATCGCCTTCTCAAAGGGAGAACTCTAGAGAGATTTGTGAGAGAAAATGAGAAATGAGAAGTGAAGTGAGGATTCTCACTTCACACTACACTTATATAGGCGAAAAGCTCGGAATACGAGGCATTTCTAGGCCCATTTAGCCAGGCCCAACCTAAAAGCCTATCTACTAGAAATATCAGGAATAATCTAGAAGCTCCTATGGAAAATGAATGGTTGAAAATCGACCAGAATTTTAAATTGGTTCGATCAGAGTCCTGATCGACGCAGAAGAGAGTCCTGATCGATATCTCATTCGAATAGGAGGGAAGAAATCCCCTAAGTTCGATCAGAGTCCTGATCGACGCAGAAAAGGATCCTGATCGATATCTCATTCGAACAGGAGGGAAGAAATCCCCTAAGTTCGATCAGAGCCCTAATCGACGCAAAAAAGGATCCTGATCGATATCTCACTCGAACAGAAGGGAAGAAATCCCCTAAGATCGATCAGAGTCCTGATCGACACAGAAGAGAGTCCTGATCGATATTCTATTCGATCAGAATGGTAGAAAGCCACTTAATTCGATCAAAATCCTGATCGAAATCGATCAGGAATCCTGGTCGATTAAGCCCATGTATCAGTCGACTAGGGTGTCACTTTGAAGGCCAATTCGATCAGAGTCCTGATCGAAATCGATCAGGAATCCTGTCGACCAGAATGTAAGTTCCTGAGCTAATTCGATCAGGATCCTGATCGAAATCGGTCAGGAGTCCTGATCGATTTTAAGCCAGAAAAATAAGGATAAATCCCAGAAATTAAGGGAAAGATCCAGAAAAATAGGGATAAATCCCAGAAATTAGGGAAAAATCCAGAAAATTAAGGATAAATCCCGGAAAATTAGGGAAAAATCCAGAAAATTAAGGATAAATCCCGGAAAATTAGGGAAAAATCCAGAAAATTAAGGATAAATCCCAGAAAATTAGGGAAAAATCCAGAAAATTAAGGATAAATCCCGGAAAATTAAGGAAAAATCCCAGAAAATTAGGGAAAAATCCTGGAAATTAGGGAAAAATCCTAGAAATAAGGGAAAAATTCCTGGAAATTAAGATAATTCCTGAATAAAAGGAAAATTCATTGTAAATGTGTAGGTCGCTCCACACTTTACGTGAAAATGAAACCCTGTAAGGGAATAAACAGACTTAACTTCTGAGAAACCTAATCAATGTTTCCCAAAAGTTGGGGGGCAAATGATAGGGATAAATAAATTATGATAGTATAATTAAATACTGCAAGGTGTGGGCTGCTAGGCCCAATAAAAAGATATATGATACTCAGACCAGAAAGGTTAAGCCTGATGGACCAGATCAGGCCTGATGGAATAAAGAAGGCCCAAAAGCCCTGATTATTAGTTAATTTCGTAATTAATTAATAAGGGAAAAATCAGCTATTGAGAAGAGTCCCGATAAGGATATAAATCCTTATAGATTAGCCTCAAGGCCACCTAAAAGGATAAGGAATCAGTTTCCTACTATCTAGGACTCCAAAGTCCATTCTAATTATGAGACTTGCCCACCAAGTCTCCTATACCAAGTCCAATTCAAGGACTCCCAACATCTATATAAGGGGCCTCACCCCACAAATCAGAACTACGTTTTTTGGCTTGATTCTCTAATTCACAGAGATACGTAGGCATCTCGTAAAGGCAGAGTTGAGCTACGAAACACGAGAGCAGCCATTAAAGGCCTTGAGCTCCCGAATCTTAGTAACAAATACAACAAATAATAACCTTAGTTTTTTATCCATAACAATCCTATATACCAATACTTTGCAGCAAGTCTTTAAATTAGTCATCCATATTGTTCCCAAGTTACCTGTACCTCATTACATGATATTAAAAATGTGTGCTATCTACAGGCTTGAGGAGGAAGGCTATAAGCCAGCTAAAGTTAGTGATTCATCACCAATTTTGACCTCGGCTACTGTTGCGGTGACAATAACTTTGAAGGAGCTTAGTGAAAAGACTGAGGTCGATGATCTTAAGGTCTTTACTAAAATTATCAGCTTATAAGCTATAATTTACAATTTCTATCTTTTTCGCACATTTAAGATTTGGAAATATCTTATATAACTATATATATCATCAAACTTATTTCTTTTGTTTATTTTCTTTGTATTGTAGAAATCTTTCCAGTCTGCTGTTAAAATTACTGCTATTGAGGATAATGGAAGTTGGTGGTATTTAAGTTGCACTTGCCAACATGAGGTTGTGAAGGTGGAGAACATGTTCAAATGTCCAAAAGAAAATAAGCTAATTCCAGTTGTAGAAAAGAGGTTATCAAAATGTCTTGATCTAGAAATATATTAAATTGTATTTTCTGCATTTCATTCATTTCATGCACTTTTTTAATTAATTTTTTTCCAATTTATTAGATTCAAGATTGCCGTACTTGATGGAGATGCGACAGGGGCTTTTAATTTTGTCCTTCATGATAGTGCTGTTAAACGAATTGTTGGCCAGACTACAATGAAGATGATTTTTAACAATCCCACTTTGGTAGAGAAATATATTTTACCTCCATATACACTAATTTAATATTTTCACCGTGCCTTTGCAAATTAATTAATGTCATATACATTGATCATACAACTAACTATTTTCCTTAAAAATGTTTTAATTTTTCAAGGATGAGAGTACCGGATATCCAGCCAAAATTAAAGAAATTTTTGGACAAGAGTTGATTTTCAATGTTCAAATCAGTGATGATAATGTCAACTTGAAGAGCAAGATTTTTGAGGTCTTGATTCGTATGACAAATCTTATTTTACTCCAACACCATCTCAAGGACATATGACTGGGTGTTCTGCGTCGACCTGTTCTGATGTGAGTTTTCTTGCAGTTTAAACCATATTTACAGCCTGTTAATGGTGATAGTAATCTCATAATTAATTTTTTTAAAAAAATTCTGTAGATATATCAAGTTACTTGGAGACTCTAGGCTCCATTAAATCAGTTTTCAAAAAAATTAAAATGGTATGTTGTATCGAATCACTTATAGGTAATACATAACATAACATTACAGACATTACAAGTTACACTTATAAATTGATATGGATATATTAATTAGAAATAAATATTTTTTATGTGATATGTTACTTTGATCATATCCTAAGCTTTTTTAATTTCATAATATTCGCAGGAGAAGTAATAGAGTAGTTGATCGCATAATTATTGTGCTTGAAGTTATGTACGAAAGTTGGATTGAATTTCCAATGAGCAATTCTTAATTTGTTTCTAAATAATGACCATGATCATTTTGTGATCTTCATATTTCTACATTTGATTGTTTTTCCGTAATTTATGCAAATGCATTTTGCATATTGGACAAGTTATGTGTACTATTATCCACTTTGTTTCAGTTTCATGATTTCCTACAATAATTGCTTTTAATCCTTGATATCATTATTAAGGATTCCTTGAAATACTTATCTTTGTAATCTACTACTTAACTTAATATCTTTGCTTTTCTTTAATTGTACAAATTATTAAACTTAAGATATAAAATATTGATTTGTAAATTTTTAATTTTTAATTTCTCAATCAACCTTATGAACTTGATCATTGTATACATTGCAACGATAGAGCTTCTCCAAAGATATGAGTACAAGTTTTGTTACTATGTTTTCTCAAAGTAAAGTGAATTAGAAGATGAAGAACAGTACTCGGAAGACACTACATACTGTAATTTTTTTGATTTATATCCAATATACTCCTTGATTTAGATAGAAAACCAAATTTCAAGAAATGTAATCCAAAATATTTATACATCATCTTTCAGACAGAAATTTATTGATCACATTGATCTAATATGAAATTCAATAGATACTAAACAAACTATTCAATAATTATATCGAATATTAAGTCCTCGTGTCGAAATGTAAAAACCAAGTTATCGTCTATTTGTAGCTCATTATCTGTCGCAAATTTGTTCCATCCACTAGAGAATCGAGGTAATCCATTAGAAAACACCACCTTAATATTCCAGGTTATAAGCCCCATCCTCAAAGTTACAGTTGCACCACTTATCCATCTCCTACCATTTGGTTGTATAGCTGCTGGGATGTACTCAATTAAAGATGTTTTAATTAAATCAATTCGCCACAACACGAGTCAAAATTTGAATTATATTTGCGAAATTAGTCTAGGTAAATTAAATCAATTAGCCACTAGAGTCTGCTGTTGCCCCTGTATTACAACTACATATTTTTGAGAAGATGCATAAGTGGTTATTTGAGTGGTCAACTCAACCTTCCTTTGCTTCTTTGGCTTTTTGATCAAGGGAGACTCAATTTGTGTTTGGTCTTCACCACTCTCACTAACAACTACCAAAGGTTTTATTTATCTTCTTTTTACTAATTCCATCCTTTTCAGAGGATAAAGTAGTTGGTTTCCTAGAATCTAATGGTTGTGAAGGAAAGGTCTCACATGTGGAAGGCCCCTGTGTGCTATCTTCTTTGTGATCATCTACATGTGCAGGAGCCATAGTTGTTTTAGAAGTTGTAGTGATTCTCATGGAAGGCATAGGGTAAGAATAGGTTCTAAATTTCTTTAACATGAAGTCGGTGATATTTAGCCTAACATGTACCTGATTCTTTGTAAGGAGTGATCCAAATAGAATTTTGGACACATGTTTACAACTGCCTACTTGATTTCTATCTATACCATCAAGCATATGAATGTCGGCTACTTTATAATTTAAAGTGGACATTATAAATCTAGGGAATACAATTTATTTACCTCTACTTACCAAAGGAATTGTCAGCCTTTTCCTCAGTTCTTCTAGGATCAACAATCCTACATTGAGGTTCCTGTTGTATGCCATGGAATGCACCAGCTTTTGCACCACACTGGAGATATTGTCATAGCCAGTCTTTCTGCATGTGAATGCTTTTATGATAGAGTCAGACTCAAAAGATCATTTTTTCCATAGGTTCTTCTTGTTCAACCTAGACATATCAATCTTCTCACTATAGTTGATGAAGTCCATAAACTCATTCAGTTCTTGTATTGTTAGAGCCTCTACTATGTTGTCCGTAGGAATACCCAAAGCTTTGTTGACATCATCGGTATTGAATTCCACAGCTACACCCTGAATTGTGCAGTTCACCATCACGTATACAGCTTGATTGTCATGGACAATAGTGTTGATAACTGCAGAGTTCCAGAATTTTTTTAACACATCCAGGTAAAGCACACGGTCAGCAGTCAAGGCCCATGAAAGATAGGAATCAACAATGGATTTTAAAAAAGACTTGAAATTTTCAGGAGCTTGGTTTGTCCACAAAAGCCAATTAGTTGGTTCCATCCTTGGAAATAACAGCTCTAACATTGGTGGAAGCCATTGAAAGGGTTTGAGTTTGAATTGTTAAGTGTTAAGAGGAAGAAAGAGCTTGAAACGGTTGAGAATGGTGAAGGTTCGCAGAAATTAGGTCAATTGAGATCTCGCAAGCTTAAAGAGGGGTACTGTCGAGATATCCGAGTATTTATAGGATAGAGATGTGACTTTTCGACAAGTAGGAATAAACTGTTGGTATTTTCTTGTAGAGAAGTCACATGACCTATATAGAGCCCATAACGATATGTCACTTTCCCGACTCTTATCGAGAACTAAATAGTGACTTATCAAGATGTTGTACAGATACCCAGTTTGTCCTGATTAGACTTAATTATTCTACTTTATATATTGAGAAAATTCAACATAAAATTAGAATTAATTTTTTTATTAAAATTACTTTATTTAAATAATTTATTCAATTAAATAATTTTAAATCTGAGTTTATAAAGAAGTGTAAAGTTTGACTTGTAAAGAACTTCACATTGGCAAGTATATCGAGATCTCTACAAAATTTGTCAAGAAGTCATAAAATGACTTATAGAGAAGTCCATCAAGGATTCATGAAAAATTCTTGTCGAGAACTCAGTTATCTACATACTTTTGATCTGCAATAAGTTTGCTTTATTTTAATTTCACATATTAATCATGTGAACTAACAATTAGACAAGTTATTCATAATTGAAAAAAATCCAAGCTAGATTTTCCTTTTGAAAAATAAATATACATAGAATTCTGAAATATTTATAAATCATATTTCAGTTAATTCCTAATTAAATTAAATTAGTTTTGATTTATCAGGAATTAATCTGCTGCAACATTTTAGCTGAGTTCTTCCATTTAGAATGAAGAATTTAACATTCCAATTTCAAATACAAGTCTTGTGAAAGTTGCTTCATCCAAAGGTTAGGTGAAAATGTCAGCTAATGGTTTTTCTGTTGGAATAAAAATTAGCTCAATAGTACCATTTTCAGCATGTTTTCTAATAAAATGGTACCTTACATCAATGTGTTTAGTTCTAAAATGATTAACTGGATTAGCAACAATGCATATATCACTAGTATTGTCACACATAATATGAATTTTATGTAACACTATGTCATAGTCCATTAGTTGATTTCTAATTCAAATCACTTGAGCGCAACAACTTCTAGCAGATATGTATTCAGCTTCAGCTGTGGAAGTTGACATATATTGTTGTTTCTTACTGTACCAAGATACAAGTCTTTGACCAAGAAATTGGCAGCTTCCACTTATAGTTTTTCTTTCTACTCTGCATCCAGCAAAATCTGCATTTGTGTTTCCAACTACTTCAAAACTAGTTCCCTTTGGATACCACAATCCCAAGTTTGTTGTTCCCTTCATATATCTGAAAAATTCTCTTGACAGCCATCAAGTGTGATTATTTAGAATTTTCTTGAAATCTAGCACACAGACATGTTACAAACATGATTTCTGATCTACTAGAAGTTACGTATATCAAAAGATATTTGATATACTTAGTTTGAATGATAAAGATGCCATCATTCATTTGGCTAACTTGAAAGACAAGGAAGTAACTTAGCTCTCCCATCATACTCATCTCATATTCACTCTGCATGAGTTTTGAGAATATTTGACATAGCTTTTCATTAGTCGAACTAAAAATGATATTATCCACATAGATTTGAACTAGGATACTGTCATTACCATGTTGTTTGTAGAATAGAGCCTTATCAGTTGTCCCTCTAGTGAATCTATATTTGAGTAGAAATTCAGACAGTCTATCATAACATGCTCTAGGTGCTTGCTACAATCTATAAAGAACCATTGACAATTTATATACATAGTTTGGAAATTATGGATCTTCAAATCCAGGTGACTGTTGCACATAGACTTCTTCTTTTAATTCACCATTAAGGAATGCACTTTTCACATCCATTTGATACACCTTAAAATTAGAATGTGCAGCAAATGTAAGAAGAATTCTTTTTCCTTCTAGCCTTGCAACTGGAGCAAAAGTTTCATCATAGTCAATTTCTTCTTCTTGTGAGTAGCCTTTGGAAATCATTCTTGATTTGTTCCTTGACACAGTTTCATTTTTATCCATCATGTTCCTATACACCCATTTTGTTTTAATAATGCTTCTGTTTCTTGGTACAGGAATAAATTCCCAAACTTTTTATCTTTCAAACTAATTTAGCTCTTCTTGTATAGCAATTATGCAATTAGGATCAAGTTCAGAATCTTCATTTTTATTAGGCTCAATTTGACACAGAAATCATGCATGAAATCATTCGTTTGTAGTGGCACTTCTAGTCCTTACTCCAGCATTAGGATCACCAATTATAGCATCCCTTATGTGACTTCGATCCCATTTTCTGGTATGATCTTGTTGACTAGAATTGTCTTCATTTTCTCCATTATTGGCATGACTTGCAGAACTGCCATTTCCTTTCCCCCTGAGTTTGTGCCATCAAATTCAGGTGTGCTTCTATCCTGAGATGAATTCTCATTTTCACTATTCACCAGTTCATTTGATTCTTCCTCCATATTATTGCTTGTATTGACTTCAGGATCATCTTCAGATTCACTATCAATATTGATATTTTCAAACTTTAGGGCTTCAGCTTCATTTTCATCAAGGAATTATAAGCATGGACACTTGTCATCACCAAAGGTCACATTTGTGCTTTCCATAATTTTCTTTTTCTCTAACACATAAACTCTATAGGCAGTTATTTACAATAAAAATCCCATTAAAATAGCTTCAAATACTTTAGAGTCAAATTTTTTAATATATTCAGAGTTATCTTTAAGCACAAAGCATTTGCTTCCAAACACATGTAGATGCTTTAGAGTAGGCTTTCTTTTTGACAAAATTAAGTAGGGTGAATTGTCAAGGTTTTTGTTGATTCGATATCTGCTTTCAGTGTAATATGTAGTGTTGACAGCTTCTTCCCAAAAACTTGTTGGCGGATTGACATCTTGCAGCATTGTTCTTGCAGGCTCAACTAGACTTCTATCCTTCCTTTCAACCACACCATTTTGCTGAGGTGTTCTTGCAGCTGAGAACTCTTGAACAATGCCCTTGTCTTTGCAGAATTCACTTAAAAGCTGCAATTTTAAATTATGTACCATTATCACTTCTCAATCTTTTGACATAATTTTAATTTTCAGCCTACTTCTCAACTTTCTTTATGTGTTTAATGATGATGTGTGGAGTTCCATCCTCTTAATGCATAAATTCCACCTAGGGATGGAAATTTGTACCGAACCGATCGGGTTTTACCGAACCCGAATATTTTGGGTTTGGATTCGAGTTGGGGTTTGATTTTTAAACCAGAACCATTTTCGGGTCGGGTTTGGGTTTAAGGCATACCGTTTCGAACCCGACCCGAAAACCCGAAACCCATTCCGTTCCGACCCGAACCCGATCCGAAACCCGTGTTAATATATAAATAATATTTTATATTTTAAAAGTAGTAATATAATATATAATATAATATATTACTAATATTAGTACTAAAAAATTATACTTTTTACAAACTATTGCATTAAATTCGTTGAAATATATTTTTAGCAACCATGTTAAATACAAGTATACTAAAGGTCAATACTATTGCATTATTTCACTAACAATTTTATTCATAGAGGTATGATCCATTGTCTTCTCTGAACCCTCTAATTCAACTCCAAAAATTTCAATATCGGCGTATTTATGAGCATTTTGCTCAAATTAGATCCTAGTAATTTTTCACTAGAGTTTATGCAAATTAAGGTGCAATTTGATAGTGATCTACAAATCCAAACCCGAACCGAACCTGAACCGAACCCGATGGGTTCAGGTTCGAGTTTAGTGGTTCAGGTTTTTTCGGGTTCGGGTTCGGGTTTGGTAAAAATAATTGGGTTCGGGTTTGGTTTTTGATAAATCCGTTTCAACCGACCCGATTGTCATCCCTAATTCCACCCAAATGCATCTTCAGTAGTCATCCACCATCGCCAATGCATATTTCTTTCTGGATATAGATAAGACATTAACTGGTCCAAACATGTCCATGTGAATGAGCTGTAATGGAGCACTTATAAAATTTATAGTTTTGCTCTTGTGACTGGACCTTTCCATTTTTCCTTTTTGACAAACTTCACAGACCTCTTCTTGAACAAACTCTAAAGCTGGCATGTCTCTCACCAATTCTCTTTTTACCAGAGTATTTATTGCCTTGTAATTTAAGTGAGAGAGTTTCTTGTCCTATAGATTACTTTGTTCTGGATGCCTCGGTGTAGAAGCAACAAATTTTATTCTTATTTGATAAATTTAAATCTGTAACAAATAAGCTTCCTTTCCTTACTCCTTTCAGAGCAACCTCACTAGTTTTCTTGCTGATTATTGAACAATCTTCTTTTTCAAATATGAACTTGAAACCCTTGTCAATAAATTGACTTACACTTAGTTGATTTATTTTATGACCAGCAACTAGTGCTACATCATTAATGACAATATTACCAGAAATCAATCAACTTTCCATATCTCATTGTGAATCCATTGTTATTGTCTCCAAAAGTCAGCAATGGGCCAGCCATCTCCATAAACTGTGATAGCACGGCTCTATCACCTATCATATGCCTAGAACATCCACTATTAATGATCCATATGACTTTATTCTTCTTTCCCTGCATCAATGAGGATTAAGTGTGTTTAGCTACCCAAGCGATGTTGGGAACTTTCTTCTTTTTCACAGAAGTTGCAGAAGTAGAATATGAACATTCAAAAAGAACAACATTCATAGTTTGATCAACATTATCCTTTTTAATTGCAGATCCAAAATTGATTTCCTTAAGATATTTCCTCAATTTATGACAACTTGTCATAAGATTCATATTGCAAGAGATTCAATTAAACTTATCACAGAAGGAATATGGATCTACAACCAGTTTCTCATTATACTTGCATGCTCCAAATTTTTGCTCACTAACATCCTTTTTATAAAGGTGAGTTGGGTGATTTATTGAGCCACATTTCTAACATTGCTTCCTTGGAGCATCTGTGTAATAACCCTAAAATTTTTGGACTTTTTGTAATCCTTATGAATAGTGATTTTGCTGATTATGCTGATTAAGGAAATTTTTCATTGCACAATATGTAGGAGTTCTTTTATTGATATTATGAGACCTTAATTAGTACTCCATAAAGTATATGAGTGTATGTAAAGATCATCAGAATCCAAATTCGAATATTTTGATTTTTCCCGAAAATCCACCAGATACCGAAAGAATTAAGTATAAGGTAACATGATTAAATGGATTTAAATTCAAGGATATTAAGAGATGATCATAAAAGGAATATAAAATAATGATAAAGGTTTAGGGGAGCCCAAGTAATAAGATCCCGTATATGATCCCCCAAAACAACGAACGAGAACGAAAGTTAAGCGAACCGTATAAAAGATAAGCGGTCATTAGCCAAGTAATTAAGGTTTAATCAAAAAGGTTAGTGGATGATGATGTTATCACACCACAAGGAGAAGACATGTGTTAAAAGATAACACAATCATGATGACATAAGCATGACAAGTAGATTTGTTTTGTTGGATAATTATTGGCCAAGTATAATTTACCATGGTAAATTCTAAAAAGTAGCCAAGCCAAAAAGGGAAGCAACCAACCAAAAATCATAAAACAAAAATAGAAGTTGACCTTGCTTTTCAAGAGAAAAGCTCTCGGCCTCTTTACTTTCAAAAAAGAAGTATTTGCAAACTCCAAGCTTCACTTCATAATCAAATCCAAGGTAATTATGTAAGCTTCCCTATGATTAGATAAGTATATCCTAGGAGTTTAAGCTTCTAATTCCTTGTAAATCTCTTCCAATAAATCAAGGAAGGAGATGGTGAATAGTGATTTCTTGAAATTAATTTTTGTGTTCTTGATTTCTTTGAAAGATCAAGCTTGTAGGAGGTTAGATCAAGGCTCCCTAAGGCTTCCTAGATACTTATCACTCACCAAGGAAGGTAAAACCTCATACCCTAGCTTTACATTTGAGTATTTAGGAGTGGTTTTGATTAATATAGTATATGAGAAGCATGATTCTTGTTTGTTTAAAGTTTGGTTGGATTTGTAGTGATTTTGGGTTATGAATCTTGGTTGTTGGTTAATGAATCTTAAGTATAGTTAATAATTCATGTTTGTAATTGAATGAGTTGGAAAATCTTGAGGTTATGGACTTATGTGATAAGGTTTAGATGAATTTTGATTTTATTGTTTGTTATGAGTTGGTTTGTGGTTAATTGGAGTAGTATAAACATTGGTAATCGCGTAAACATAGTCGTCGTAATGCCCGTTTTCATTCAACTGCTTGTTCTTAGTGTTCGGGATAGAAATCTCACTAACCAATCTGTAACCTTTCCATGTTCAGCTAGATCGTGTCATAAGCTTCGTTTTGATATGTGGTTCACTTGGATCTGATTTACGGTTTAGGAGAAATGACCATTTTAAGTAACGGCGTTTCGCGAGCGAACCATTACCCCTCGCTTTACTTTGAAACCTTGATTAAGGCCCTTAAATGACTAATTGGAGTACGAAACAATTATGTAAGATTAATTGGTCAGTTAGAGTATTCGCGAAAGAGTCTCCTTAAAAAGTTAAACGGCTAATTTTATAAAAATGGTGGAGCCGAGGGTACTCGAGCGACTTAAGTGAATCATTAAGCGCAAAAGTGAACGTTAGGGTCCAATTGGTTAAAGTCTAGTTTCTTAAGAGACCGTGGTTTAATTCCAACTTATATGTTGTTTATAGGTTACCAGACTCACCCCAGGCCTTTTACCACCCCCAGTTGCTCAGGCAAGTGTGGCACCCTCCAAACCCGGGTTAGAAGTTTGGGGTCCACACATACCTTATTTATAACCTGCTTATAACAATAATAAAGATAATAATAATAATATGCAGTGACCCTACTTACCAACCACCACGGACCGCAATAGGTTAAAGTATGCACACAAGCCAAACACACTATTATATTACAACCGTTCAAATCCCAACTATTCTAAACTCAAAACTGAGTATTAAACATTATTACAAACTTTTACAAACTTAATTTATTTCAAAAGAAGCCTACTAGCTCAGCTTCCTCAACCTTAATCCCTAGCTCTCGCGCTGGACTGGGGATTCTCGCTACCAACTGGTTCCTTTTTAACTGGAAAGAATATAAACAACATTGCACAAATGAGCTAACTAGCTCAGCAAGTCACAATGACAAAACTGAGAATAATGATCATCAAATGAACATGATTATGATATCAAGTGAACAATGGATTATGATTTAGAATTGTATATTATACTTTTATTTTAAAAACCAAGGTTAGGCTGCTGATCAGTCATGCACTAACCCCGAGCAAAGCACACAGCATTGCTCTAAGGCACACATTGGCCTAACTTGACCATTATATGGTCTGACCACGAATATGGTCCACAATTTTATAAAAACAATCCAATTCTAACATAATAACAGAATAAGCAATAATAAACAATAACCAGAATCATTAACAACAATGAGTGTTTAACAATGAAAGGGGTTTCAATCCTTGTAAGGATCAATAAGGTAATTTCAAAGCTTGGATGCTGGATAATGAAAGAATTGGATAACAGAGGAATCAACATTTCAGGGTTTCAAAGATTTGGGCTTTCAAAGCATAGGATACAATGAGTTGAGTATACAAGTAATTCAGTTTAGTATTTGGGATTTTGTTTGTATGTATTTGTGGAGTAGTATCGTATACTTGAGGTTAGTGTTTGGGTATACAACAATCAATGGTCTAGAAAGAATAAGGTTCATGGCTCAAGAACAATAACTGGAATCAGGGTTTGGGTTTCAGTGCTTCAAAGCACTTGCAATATCAACAACACTATAAGGTACTACAATATCTCGAGAAAGTTCAGAGCACTTGCCTGGTATTAGCTTACTACACTGCACTCGCTTCCAATCACAATCGTCTTACTCCTCAACTACCTATTTCCCCTTCCTACGTCTTGCCTCTTCTGCTCACATATCATATGCATTTATCAATAACCAACTCATACGATTTTATTCAACACATACTTCTATCTACCCTTCGTTTCACCCAAATCCGGTTAACGGAATGAAAGTTACGCAATAATCAAGTAAACACCGAATATATAGACCGATAGTCAACCAACATATCACATATAACACATAATACATCACATAATCAATGACATATCATTTATAAAGACATTTCGGATCATAAATAGATTTTCTGGTATTTAAAATGATTTTTAAAACATTTTTCAGAACTAAAACGGGCCGTTGGATCAATTTCGGGTTAATAAACAGGGTTCGGTTGGCCAATTCTGGCTTCGAAACAATTTTATAATAATTATCGAGCCTTGGAAATAATTTAGAATAATATTTTAAAACTCGAAACTATTTTTCGGAATTTTTAAATCATTTTTAAATAATTAAATCTAATTAAATAATTAAATAAAATCAATTAAAATTTAATTAAATCAATTATTCAATTAATTTTCGAATTAATTGATCAATTAATCAATTAGAAATTAACTGAAATTAATTAACTAATTAATTTAGATTTATTTTAGAATTAAAAATAATTTTCAGAATTAAAATACTAATTTTTTAGAATTTTCAGAAATTAAAAATGAATTTTTATAATAAAAATAAATAGGAAATATGATTTTTAAACATTTTTAAAACAGGAATCCTAAATTTGCAAACTCTGGAAACTTCAGGGACCTAACTGTATCGTTCCCAAAAGTCCAGGTACCAAACTGTAATTTTTACATTCCCGTCGCCGGAAAATACAGGGGTGGCCGGAGAACACGTTCTCGGCGTCCCTACCCCATCAACACCTCCATATCACATCTATACTTTACCAGGAACTCAACCATGTCAACAAATCGTTCTAATCATCCCTGAGTTGGCCGGAATTTGGCCGTGAAGTTTTCCAGTTTCCGGCAAACCTCGGAAATATTCAAAATACAACTCCCTTCTCTATAGACCTCGTTGATTCATGAAACTTATACGACTAGATTGTAAATTTCACAGAGAATACAATCCAATATACCACAACATCTATCTATTCCAGAATAAGAAACCCCCAAATTTCAATTAAGAACATTCATACGGGTTATAAACCCTAATTTTAAAATTCGAAAATCAAACTCAAATTTGAACATGTTATTGAACTCCAAATCAGACGTATAATATATCAAAATCATCAGGAAAACAAGCTCTACAACATGCAATCATCAAATCACACAAACAATCATCCGAACAAAAATTCATATTTTTAATAAATTTAATTCGAAAATAAATAAAATTATAGAAAATAAACCTTGATTTCTGTAGTAAAACGAAGCTCAAAATCTGGTAGAACACTTCAAATCCTTCGTTTTGGTTACTCAAGCTTTGAAAATAGAGATCGGTAACGCCTTCGTTTTGCTGTTTGATTCTTAGAACGGTTTATGTAATTAGGGTTTTTCTCCGAAAATTATAAAATTAATTATCTGCAAATGATTTTGATACGAAATAAAATACGGAAAAAGGCTATTTATAATTATGGAAAATTAGTATCCCGTTGGATCATTCTGGATATAAAACGGTATGTTTATTTATAAAAACTGATCCAAACGGTATCGGCTTTCGGGATAATTATCCAAACCAGTACAATTTGTACTGCGGTCTTGGTCTCAGCGCCTGGTTACATGTATTACGAAGTGATAATTGGGATAGTTTAATAAAAAGCTCCCGTTTATCGAAAATACGGGTTTTATTAGTTTACCGAAACGAATATTGTATCGAAAATGTTGCGCCGGGACCCGCGCAGAACAAACCGTACGCCGGATCGAAAAAGTCGAAACATGGAAAATGCTCAGAATATTACAATTAGATTAGGAAGGAGTTCTCGGAAGAGTTTCGGGTTCCAAAAACGTAACAACGGGTGACGTCGGTTGGTTCCCGTTTTTATAAAATAGGTTTTAAATACCCGGAAAAAGATTTTTGAAATTTCATATGATTCTTATAAATTCATAAATCATCATAAAAATAATTAGGAAGATATGACAATTATTTATATTTTATTTTGGACATATAAAAATTAAAATACTCAATTAATATTATTTTTGAATATCCAAGTACAGATAACACTTAACAATTAACTCACAGAATAGATACTGAACACACATAATAATTATTTAATAGCAAAAATAATTACACGATATATCCCGGAAATTACATCCTTCCACCCTTAAAAGGATTCTGTACTCAGAATCTCCTAAGAAAACAAATGAAGGTACTTTTCTCTCATATAACTTTCTAACTCCCAGGTTGACTCTTCAACCTTTGGGTTTCTCCACAATACTCTTACTAACTTTACCACTTTATTTCTCAATACTTTCTCTCTCTCCTCTAGAATCTCTATCGGACTCTCTACATATGATAAATCTGCCTGAAGCTCTATTGGCTCATATTCTATAATATGCCTGGAGTCTGGCTTATATTTCTTAAGCATCGATACATGAAAAACATTGTGAATGTGCTCCATGTGCGGTGGTAATGCCAACTCGTAAGCTACTTTGCCAACGCGCTTTAGGATCTCAAAAGGTCCGACATATCTTGGGCTTAGCTTCCCTTTCTTTCCAAACCTCGTTAGTCCTTTCCATGGTGATACTTTCAGTAATACCAAGCTTCCTTCTTCAAATTCCATGTCTTTCCTTGACTGATCTGCATATTTCCTCTGACGATCTTGTGCGGCTATCAATCTCTTCTGGATAATTTCAACAATTTCCTTTGTCTGCTGTACCAGTTCAGGTCCAAGTATCTTGCGTTCTCCTACTTCGTCCTAATATACTGGAGATCTACATTTGCGTCCATAAAGGGCTTCATAAGGTGGCATCCCAATGCTGGCATGATAACTGTTGTTGTAAGCAAACTCTACCAGAGGTAAATGTTCGTCCCAACTTCCTTTAAAATCAATAGCACAAACACGCAACATGTCCTCGATTGTCTGGATTGTTGTTTCACTTTGGTCATCCGTCTGGGGGTGATAGGCCGTACTCATATTCAGTCTTGTTCCCAAACATTCTTGAAAACTCTTCCAAAATCTTGAATTAAACCTTGGATCTCGATCAGATACAATAGACACAGGAACTCCATGACGAACTACAATTTCCTTCAGGTACATATGGACTAACTTGTCGAGCGAAAATATTTCATTTATAGGAAGAAAATGAGCTGACTTGGTAAGTCTATCCACTATAACCCAAATGGCATCATGAGTAGCCCTTGTCCTTGGTAATCCAACTATGAAATCCATGGTAATATGTTCCCACTTCCACTCTGGAATCTCCAATGGCTGTAACAATCCACTTGGTCTATGATGCTCTGCTTTAACTCTCTGACAGGTATAACATTTGCTAACCCATTCCGCAATTTCCCTCTTCATATCTGGCCACCAATAATTCTCCTTTAAATCCCTGTACATTTTGGTACTCCCTGAGTGGATGGAATATATTGAACTATGTGCCTCTTGTAAAATTTCATTCTTTAACTCCGTCACCGGTGGAATCCAAATTCTAGATGAAAACCTCAGAATACCTTGATCATCCTTTTGCGTACATAATTCTTCACCTACCAAACGATTTAAATCTTGATCCATTACATCTTCCTGACATTTCTTTATTTTCTCCAATAACTCCGGTTGGAAAGTCATACTGTATACTTTCGCTTCCTCAGGCTTGCAAACTCTAATCTCCAATTCCAATTTCTGAAATTCCTTATATATATCTTTAGGTACTGATAACACATTCAACCTTTCCTTCCAACTCAATGCGCCTGCCACAACGTTCGCTTTACCGGGATGATAATTAATCGAGCAATCATAGTCTTTGATCAACTCTAACCATCTCCTTTGCCTCATATTAAGTTCCTTCTGTGTGAATATGTACTTTAAGCTTTTGTGATTCGTGAAAATCTCACACTTTTCTCCATACAAATAATGTCTCCAAATCTTCAAAGCGAAAACTATGGCTGCTAGCTCCAAATCATGAGTGGGATACTTTTGTTCGTGTGGTTTCAATTGCCTTGATGCATACGCAATCACCTTTTTGTGCTGCATTAAAACACATCCTAGTCCTTTGTGAGAAGCATCGCTATAAATTACGAAATTCCCTTGATCGTCTGGAAGTGACAAAACAGGTGCCGTTATTAATCTCCGCTTCAACTCCTGAAAACTTTCTTCGCACTTGTCGTTCCATATAAACTTTTCATTCTTTCGTGTAAGCTTTGTCAATGATGTTGCAATCCTTGAGAAATTCCTAACGAATCATCGATAATATCCCGCCAATCCCAAGAAACTTCTTACCTCAGTGGGTGTTCTTGGTCTCTCCCAATTCATAATTGTCTCGATCTTTATCGGGTCCACTTTGATCCCTTCGTTACTAACTATGTGTCCTAAGAACTGAACTTTCTGTAGCCAAAACTCACACTTCGAGAATTTAGCATATAACTTCTTTTTCCTTAAAATCTCCAAAGCTGTCCTCAAATGTTCTGCATGATCCTCTTCCTTCCTTGAATAGATTAAAATATCGTCTATAAACACAATAACAAACTTATCCAAATATTCCTTGAAAATTATGTTCATCAGGTCCATAAACGCTGCCGGGGCATTAGTCAATCCAAAAGACATCACTAAAAACTCGTAATGTCCATACCTTGTTCTGAAAGCTGTCTTTGGTATATCTTCTGGCTTGATCTTTAGTTGATGATATCCCGATCTTAAATCAATTTTGGAGAAGTACTTGGCTCCCTTCAACTGGTCGAACAGATCGTCAATTCTGGGTAACGGATACTTGTTCTTGATCGTAAGCTTGTTGAGCTCCCTATAGTCGATACACAGTCTCATGCTTCCATCTTTCTTCTTGACAAATAATACCGGGGCTCCCCACGGGGATACATTGGGTCTGATTACTCCTTTCTCTAACAACTCCTGCAATTGTTTCGCTAGCTCTTTCATCTCAACAGGCGCCATTCTGTACGGGGCCTTGGATACTGGTTCTGTTCCAGGTGCTAAGTCGATCGCAAATTCAATTTCTCTATCTTGAGGAAGTCCCGGTAACTCGTCAGGAAACACGTCTGGAAATTCATTCACAACTGGAATATTTTCAAGTTTTGTTGGTTCTTGACTTCGGTCAATCACATATGCCATGGAATGCTCACATCCTTGTCGTAGTAACTTCTTAGCTTGAATCATCGTTAGGAACTTCTTTACTTATTTCTGACCCTTGAACGTTACTATTCTTTCGTCTGGCGTTTTCACCATTACCTTCTTATTTCGACAATCTATCTAGGCATCATGCTTAGATAACCAATCCATCTCTAATATAATGTCAAATTCTCCTAACTTAAATGGTATCAAATCTAGACAAAATTTACTACCAGAGATCTCAATCTCACAATTCCCACAAACTTGGTTAACAGATACACGTTCTTGATTTTCTAATTCCAGAGTTATTATTTCATTTAAATACTCAACTGGACAATTTAACTTACTAACAAAATCTTGTGAAACAAACGATCGAGTTGCTCCCGAATCTGTTAATACTTTGGCACATAAATAATTCACATTAAGCGTACCTGCCACGACATCCGTATCCTGGATAGCATCCTTCACAGACATATCAAAAACTCTAGCCCTTGGAGTCTCATTCACTGTTGGGGTAGATCCCATAATCCTCAATGCATTACTGACTGGGGCTGGTGTCTTGCAATCCCTGGCCATATGTCCTGGCTTTCCACATTTAAAGCATATAAATCCAATGGCTGGAACCTTTACTGCTGGATTCCGGATAGGCTGGTCCTTATTTACTGGTTCTCTTGTTGGTTGATTTCGGCACTCCCTCGAATAGTGCCCTTTCTGATTGCATTTAAAACATACCACATTCAACTTGTTACAAACTCCTCCATGCTTCTTTCTACATACTTGACAATATGGAAAAGTTAGTCTCAACTGATTTGGCTGATTTGCATTAACTGGACGGTTGCTCTGGCCTCCGTCTCCTGCATTCTGTCTCCTGAAATTAAAATTTCTCCCTGACTGAAACTTGCCCTTCTTAAAATTTGGAAACTTCCCTGGTTGTGGCTGACCCTCACTTCCCTCAACTTTCCTTTTCTTGCTTTCCTTTTCCTTCTGGAACATTTCACTCTCTGTCTCTGTGATCATAGCCTTCTGTACTACTCCTGCATAGGTATCCAATTCAAAAATGGCTACCTTCCCTCTGATCCATGGTTTCAAACCCTGCTGGAATCTTTTAGCCTTCTTCCTGTCAGTATCCACATACGACGGTACATACCTTGACAACTCCTCAAACTTACCCTCATAATCTGTTACCGACATGTTCCCTTGCTTTAATTCTAAAAACTTCAACTCTATTTGATCCTGAATAAACTGAGGAAAATAATTTTCTAAAACCTTTCCCAAGTAATAACAGATGTACCTTCCAATGTCTTCACCATCTCCCACCAATAGGTTGCCTCATTCTTCAGATAGTAACTTGCAAACTCAACCTTCTGTTCTTCCTTTACTTTCACTATGGCAAATGCCTTCTCTATTTCCTTTAACCAAACATTTGCTTCAATTAGCTCTAAGGAACCTTTGAATTCTGGTGGGTTTACTACCTGAAAAGTTTTAAAAGTTACCTGGGGGTTGGTCTGTCTTTGTTGTTGTGCCAGGTGAACTGTTTGTTGGGCCAAGATTTGAAGAATCTGGGCTATTGCTGGGTCTATGGGTCCTGGGTTCACATTCGGGTTTGTATCATCTTGGTTGTTGTTGTTGTTGGTTTCTTCATTCTGGGTGTTGTTGCGGGTATTTCTTCTGGGAGGCATTTTTCTGTAAAGAATCAATCAACTTATTTAGCTTTTGAATCAATCTTTTACATAAAAGAACAGTTTTGTAAAACAGAAATATCTCTTTTTGAAAACAGTTGTAACTAAGTAAATTGCATGCTTCTTTACAGAATATAAACAGTTATGGAAAATAGGGTACATGGTATCACAGGGGTATAACTGGTGCAATAAATAAGGTAAGGTAAAACAGGTGCAATAAAGTAAATGACAGTAATGGAAAGGAAAAGGTGCTGATATATATAGATCAAAAGTTTTAGGTAGTACAAGCGTAAAGATGCTTCGGAAGTAAAAGCAAAAAGGGTACAACAACCTACTCACTAGTCAGCCTAGCTAGTCTATAAATACAACTCAAAAGTCTACTGATACACACTACACACTACTGTACATACTACTCAACCATAACAACATTGCTCCGAATCTCTGATTCATGGCAAGTCTGGACCTCCAATCTCCTCAAGCTCCTCTAGAACCCACTTAGCCCACTCCACTAAGAAATCAGGGGTGATGTCCTCATGTGTAGCCTCAGCAATCCTCGTTGCAGCTGCTCTACGAAACGCCTGTAGCCTCTCTCTGAGTCACCTCTCACAACTCCCAACCTCTCTGGTACGCATAATATGTAGTAACTCCTGAATCTGACCCTGAAGGAATCGCTGCTCCATAAGGCAAGCCTCAAACTGATGATATGGTGGCCTCATGCCTGGAGGTGGAATAGCCTACAATGGTACGGGCTACAACATAGGTGGAGGTAGTATAGCCAACACTGGTGGAACAACAGGACGTGGATCCGAAGACGGCACTCCAACTGAAGGCTCTGAGTGATCAGCTGATACAGGAATAAAAGATTCGGCCATCGCTGCTATCTGAAATCATATCGCAATATAAGAATCCCGAACCACGACACTAATTACACTAATACCTGATATACCGAAGCACTCAACCTCTCGATGTTCTATCTTTCTATTTCTTACTTTTAATCCTAACCCTTTACCCATTCCCATCAACCAAGGCTTGTGTCAGTGACTTATAATCTGTAGCTCTGATACCAAACCTGTGGCGCCCTCCAAACCCGGGTCAGAAGTTTGGGGTCCACACACACCTTATTTATAACCTGCTTATAACAATAATAAAGATAATAATAATAATATGCAGTGACCCTACTTACCAACCACCACGGACCGCAACAGGTTAAAGTATGCACACAAGCCAAACACACTATTATATTACAACCGTTCAAATCCCAACTATTCCAAACTCAAAACTGAGTATTAAACATTATTAAAAACTTTTACAAAGTGAATTTATTTCAAAAGAAGCCTACTAGCTCAGCTTCCTCAACCTTAATCCCTAGCTCTCGCGCTGGATTGGGGATTCTCGCTACAAACTGATTCCTTTTTAACTGGAAAGAATATAAACAACATTGCACAAATGAGCTAACTAGCTCAGCAAGTCACAATGACAAAACTGAGAATAATGATCATCAAATGAACATGATTATGATATCAAGTGAACAATGGATTATGATTTAGAATTGGATATTATACTTTTATTTTAAAAACCAAGGTTAGGCTGCTGATCAGTCACGCACTAACCCCGAGCAAAGCACACAGCATTGCTCTAAGGCACACATTGGCCTAACTTGACCATTATATGGTCTGACCACGAATCTGGTCCACAATTTTATAAAAACAATCCAATTCTAACATAATAACAGAATAAGCAATAATAAACAATAACCAGAATCATTAACAATAATGAGTGTTTAACAATGAAAGGGGTTTCAATCCTTGTAAGGATCAATAAGGTAATTTCAAAGCTTGGATGCTGGATAATGAAAGAATTGGATAACAGAGGAATCAACATTTCAGGGTTTTAAAGATTTGGGCTTTCAAAGCATAGGATATAATGAGTTGAGTATACAAGTAATTCAGTTCAGTATTTGGGATTTTGTTTGTATGTATTTGTGGAGTAGTATCATATACTTGAGGTTCGTGTTTCGGTATACAACAATCAATGGTCTAGAAAGAATAAGGTTCATGGCTCAAGAATAATAACTGGAATCAGGGTCTGGGTTTCAGTGCTTCAAAGCACATGCAATATCAACAAGACTATCAAGTACTACAATATCTCGAGAAAGTTCAGAGCACTTGCCTGGTATTAGCTTACTACACTGCACTCGCTTCCAATCATAATCGTCTTACTCCTCAACTACTTGTTTCCCCTTCCTACGGCTTGCCTCTTCTGCTCACATATCATATGCATTTATCAATAACCAACTCATACGATTCTAATCAATACATACTTCTATCTACCCTTCGTTTCACCCAAATACGGTTAACGGATTGAAAGTTACGCAATAATCAAGTAAACACCGAATATATAGACCGATAGTCAACCAACATATCACATATAACACATAATACATCACATAATCAATGACATATCATTTATAAAGACATTTCAGATCATAAATAGGCTTTTTGGTATTTAAAATGATTTTTAAAATATTTTTCGGAATTAAAACGGGCCATTGGATCAATTTCGGGTTAATAAACAGGGTTCGGTTGGCCAATTCTGGCTTCAAAACAATTTTATAATAATTATCGAGCCTTGGAAATAATTTAGAATAATATTTTAAAGCTCGAAACTATTTTTCGGAATTTTTAAATCATTTTTAAATAATTAAATCTAATTAAATAATTAATTAAATCAATTAATCAATTAATTTTCGAATTAATTGATCAATTAATCAATTAGAAATTAACTGAAATTAATTAACTAATTAATTTAGATTTATTTTCGAATTAAAAATAATTTTCAGAATTAAAATAATAATTTTTTAGAATTTTCAGAAATTAAAAACGAATTTTTATAATAAAAATAAATAGGAAATATGATTTTTAAATATTTTTAAAACAGAAATCCTAAATTTGCAAACTCTGGAAACTTCAGGGACCTAACTGTATCGTTCCCAAAAGTCCAGGTACCAAACTGTAATTTTTACATTCCCGTCGCCGGAAAATACAGGGGTGGCCGGAGAACACGTTCCCGGCGTCCCCACCCCATCAACACCTCCAGATCGCATCTATACTTTACCAGGAACTCAACTATGCCAACAAATCATTTTAGTCATCCCTGAGTTGGCCGAAATTTGGCTGTGAAGTTTGCCAGTTTCCGGCGAACCTCGGAAATATTCAAAATACAACTCCCTTCTCTACAGACCTCGTTGATTCATGAAACTTATACGACTAGATTGCAAATTTCACAGAGAATACAATCCACTATACCACAACATCTATCTATTCCAGAATAAGAAACCCCCAAATTTCAATTAAGAACATTCATACGGGTTATAAACCCTAATTTTAAAATTCGAAAATCAAACTCAAATTTGAACATGTTATTGAACTCCAAATCAGACGTATAATATATCAAAATCATCAGGAAAACAAGCTCTACAACATGCAATTATCAAATCACACAAACAATCATCCGAATAAAAATTCATATTTTTAATAAATTTAATTCGAAAATAAATAAAATTATAGAAAATAAACCTTGATTTCTGTAGTAAAACGAAGCTCAGAATCTGGTAGAACACTTCAAATCCTTCGTTTTGGTTACTCAAGCTTTGAAAACGGAGATCGGTAACGCTTTCGTTTTGCTGTTTGATTCTTAGAACAGTTTATGTAATTAGGGTTTTTCTCTAAAAATTATAAAATTAACTATCTGCAAATAATTTTGATACGAAATAAAATACGGAAAAAGGCTATTTATCATTACGGAAAACTAGTATCCCGTTGGATCATTCTGGATATAAAACGGTACGTTTATTTATAAAAACTGATCCAAACGGTATCGGTTTTCGGGATAATTATCCAAACTGGTACAATTTGTACTGCGGTCTTGGTCTCAGCGCCTGGTTACACGTATTACGAAGTGATAATTGGGATAGTTTAATAAAAAGCTCCCGTTATCGAAAATACGGGTTTTATTGATTTACAGAAATGAATATTGTATCGGAAATGTTGCGCTGGGACCCGCGCAGAACAAACCGTATGCCGGATCGAAAAAGTCGAAACATGGAAAATGCTCGGAATATTACAATTAGGTTAGGAAGGAGTTCTCGGAAGAGTTTCGGGTTCCAAAAATGTAACAACGGGTGACGTCAGTTGGTTCCCGTTTTTATAAAATGGATTTTAAATACCCGGAAAAATATTTTAGAAATTTCATATGATTCTTATAAATTCATAAATCATCATAAAAATAATTAGGAAGATATGACAATTATTTATATTTTATTTTGGACATATAAAAATTAAAATACTCAATTAATATTATTTTTGAATATCCAAGTATATATAACACTTAACAATTAACTCACAGAATAGATACTGAACACACATAATAATTATTTAATAGCAAAAATAATTACACGATATATCCCGGATATTACAGCAAGTTTTCTACCCGTTATACTGTTGTTGTGATGTATATATTTGTTTGTGCATTATCTTGTGATAAGTGCATGGTTGTTATTAGCAAGTCTTGCGATATATTGGAGCATGTTGATATGATATATATATGCATAACTATTTTGTAATCTTGATATCTCATTGTTGATTCAATTGATTATAAACTGCATAATATCTATGCTAGAGATAAGCAGTACTTGCGTATACCCTTAATGTAACACCCCCAAATCCGGGGTCGGGGATCCGGGTTGTCACGAGTTCCATTTCCCCTTAATAACACTTAATCTTAATAAACAATCAACTACTGCGTACTGTGACCCCAAAATATACACACACACACCACAAGTTATAGTCTCAGAGATGAATACCAAAAATAACCCAAGTCAATTTATTCCACAATTATAAATCGTTATACCTCGAAAGGATTTCTCAATAAATTTACATTTCCTTTCCATTATTACAATTCATATTGATACATATGTCTGGAGCATCAAAAGTTGAAAACCTAGCCTACTGGTAATTCCTACCTCAGCTACTGCGGCATCAACGCCTCCAGAAAACTGCGGAATGTTTCCTAACCGCTTGCGAATTGGAAGCTTGGTCATGTTCATCTTTTCTATCTATTGTTGTGTGATAAAAGAAGAAAGCAAGGGTGAGCAACAAGCCCACCAAAATAATATGTATAATGATTAACAATATATGAGCATTCTCATAGTACTCATGAAAGTCTTTGTCAAGAAGAAATAAACCAAGTTTGATATCATAACGCGACCAAGTCGCAACATATTCAGTATATATGTATATATATATACACTTTTCAAAATCTTGGAAGTCCTCTCCCATGCATAATATACACAGAGTTCCAGTTTATAACTGTATAAAAATATCATTGCAAGGTGATCTGATATATCTAACCTTGTCTCAATGTTTTTCTGAAAATCTTTGATATGCATAAGATAATCATTTACTAGATATAAGTTTAAAAGATGAAGTTACAAGAAACTCCAATGTACTTATATCTTTTCCGAATACTACTTGAACTACCACCGTTCAATGTATAATCTGTTTCAAAAGTTCATCACATAGATGAGACTTCAAGATAAGATTTGAATAGATTAAATCTTTGAAATATTATAGAATGAAATGAAGTTACGAGATACTTCATTAAGTCCCGATATATATATCCACATATATATCTCTTATACATTTCCTGAAAACCTCTGTCATGTAAAGTATGAACAGAGTTTGTAACATCCAATGAATTTTTGGAAAGGAAAAGAATTGTGGCATAAACCCGATATCTTGCTGATCAGGCAAAGATACCAATAAGTAACTTTCTCTACTGTAGATGGATGAATTCCTCGCCGGTCATCATCCTGGCCCCATTCGGACCTCGCGCTAGACCGTTACCCGGCAACTCACGCGTGGATGGACTGTCACCCAGCCTCTTACACCTTCATAGACCGTACCCCGACCTGTCGCTTATGCCGACTCAATCAGATGGACTTACTTCCCGAACATTGGGCAAGTAATCAAATTGTTATCTCAAAACAGCAACCACGTTGCGAATATAAAATACACCACAGAGCCGGATCCCTCAGGTTTTGAGCGAGTATTTAAATCCCCTTCGAAAGGAGGATCTTAAATATAAAAATGAGTTTTGGGATCCGCCCTAACTTTTAAAAATCATTTTGAAGACTCGAAAACATTTTTAAGAATGTTTGGAGTAATGCTGATTTAATGAAATAAATCAGTCCCGATATATTAGAAAATATCAGAATATTATTATTTAAATAATATTCCCAAAAGGATAATCCTTATAAAAATAATTGAATTAAAAGTTTTAAAACTTATACTTGAAATGAATAATAAATCACCAAAGATATACTTATAGGAAAGTACGATCTTTATTTGAATAATCGAAATTAAGTTTGATTATCGAAACCTTATTCTTTAATAAAATAAAGAATATTATTTAATAATTAAGTGGAGTCATAAGTCCTCAAATGAATATTCAAAATAATATTCATTAAATAAAATAAACAGAGTCTTAAGTCCTCGAATGAATATTCAAAATAATATTCATTAAATAAAGTAAGCGAGTCATAAGTCCTCGAATGAATATTCAGAATAATATTCATTAAATAAAATAAAGTTATCGAATAGACCTTATTCGATTAATAGTTTTGAAAACTATATCAATATATATATATATATATATAAATATATATATATATATTATACTCGGGAACATCGACTCCCGGTTTAGAAATATGTTCACCTTTGGGTCCCCTATACTAAGGGTATACGCAAATACTGCTTATCTCTAGCATAGTTATTATGCAACTTATAAGCAATTGAATCAACAATATATAACAAGATTACGAAACAGACATGCATATATACCATATCACATGCTCCAATATATCGCAAGATTTGCTAATAACAAACATGCACTTATCACAAGATAATGCATATACATATATTTATATCACAACAACAGTATAACGGGTAGAAAACTTGCCTGAGTGCTCCCGGATAGACTTAAGCTTAGAGTGGGTCCGATAACCTATGAACAACAACATAAGTCGGAATTAAACCCCGGTCGCTTAAGAAACTAGACTTTAACCAATTGAACCCAAACGTTCGCTTTAGCGCTTAACGATTCACTTAAGTCGCTCGTGTACCCTCGGCTCCACCATTTTTAATAAATTAACCATTAAGAATTTTAAAGCGATTCTTTCGCGAGTACCTTAACAACTGCCCAATCCACTTAACATAATTGTTTCATATCCCAATTAGTCATTTAAGGTCTTTTACCAAGGTTTCAAAGTAAGGCGAGGGGAAATGTTTCGTTCGCGAAACGCCGTTACTTAAAACGGTCGTTTCTCCTAAACCGTACATCGGAATCAAACGAACCACATATCAAAACGAAGCTCATAACATGAACTATCTAAAAATGGAAATGGTCAAAACCTAAAAGTGAGTTCAAGGGTTCTGATGTTAAGAACAAAAACAGTCTAAGGTAAATCGGGCATTACGACAGCTATGTTTACACGATTACCCAAATTTATACCACTCCAAATCAACCCACAATCAACCCACAATCAACATCACAACCAAAATCCATCCATACTTCACCATAACAGCCCCAACAACTCAATATTATCAACTTATACTACTTCCCAATCATGAACTAAAAGCTTACTTAAGTTCTTTAACTAATTTTCAAGATTTACAACTCCAAACACATCATAACACCAACCCATCTCTAAATAGACAATAACCAAGCATCTTATGAACCATACAAAACACAAAACTCTAAATATACAAAATTAGGGCTAGGGTATGAGGTTATACCTTCCTTGGTGAGTAAAAGTAACTAAGGAGCTTGGAATCACCCTTGAATGTCCTTACCAAAGCTTAATCTAAACAAAAACTTAAGAACAAAATTTTAAGTTCTTGAAAAACACTATTCACCCTCTTCTTCCATGATTTTTAGGAAGATATTGTGAAGGAAATTGAAGCTTAAACTTATAGGATATCTATATCTATACACAAGGAACCTTAGATAATTACCTTGCTAATTAACAAAGCTTGGATCTAGGATTTTGACTTTTTCTTTCTTTGAAGATGAAGAAAGCCGAGAGCTTTGATGAAGAAAGTGAAATAAACATTGTGTTTTTGTGTTTTGGTGATTTGTTTGATTGGTTGCTAGCTTTTGTTTTTGATTAATTACCTTTTTAACCATGAAAAATTGTGTGGTTATTAATCAACCACACCTCCTTCCCTTATGTCATGTTTAGGTCATCATGTGATATCACCCTCCCACACTTGTCCTCTTCTTGTTGGTTTGATGACATCTTCATCCCTAACCTCCTTGATTAACTCTTAATTTCTTGCCTAATGACCGCTGATCTGTTATACGGTTCGCTTATCTTTCGTTCTCGTTTATCGTTTGAGGGATCATACCCGGGATCTTATTACTTGGGTTCCCTTAACCTTTCTCAATACATTATATTCCTTTTATGATCCTCTCTTCAAATCCTTGAATTTAAATCCCTTTTATCCTGTTACCTTATACTCAATTCTTTCGGTATCTGGTGGATTTTTGGTAAAAATCAAAGTGTTCGAATTTGGATTCTGACGATCTTTACATACACTTATATCCCATATAAAGTACTAATAAGATCTCAGAATAACAATAGAAGAACCCCTACTTAGTGTGGCATGAAAAGTTTTCTTATTCAGCATAATCAGCAAAATCACTATTCATAAGGGTTTCAAAAAAATTCCAAAAATTGGGGTTATTACAGTCTCTCCTCCTTAAAAGGATTCCGTCCCGGAATCAGATAGAAAATGAATAGGGATAGTTTCTTAGCATTGCACTTTCTAACTCTCAAGTAAATTTTCCTACATTGTGGTTCTTCCATCATACTCTGAATAGTTTGATAACCCTTCTCCTAAGCACTTGTTCCTTTTTCAATCTATAACCCTTCCTGGTTGCTCCATATAGGTTACGTCTGGTTGCATGTCTATGCGCTCATATGCCCCTATTTATCTGGCATCCGAATTACACTTCCTTAACATTGATACGTGAAACACGTTATGACTTGCTACATGTTTGGGGGTAGGGCTAGCTCGTATGCTAACTTCCCAATACGTCTTAATATATCCAAGGGTCCAATGTATCTTGAGCTTAGTTTCCCTTTTTTTTCCGAACCTCATCCATCCTTTCCTAGGGAATACCTATAACAGCACTAGGTCCCCTACTTCCTATTCTTTGTCCTTTCTTGTCAAATCAACATACTTCTTATGTCCATCTTGGCTACTACCAGCCATCCTCTGATTAGATCTATTATATCCTTGGTCCTTTGGACCACTGCTGGTCCGAGCATCTTGCGCTCTGCAATCTTCATCCTAACATAAGGGAGATCGACATTGTCTTCCCTCAAGGATCTTATAAGGTGACATCTCGATAATGACATATGATCTATTATCGTAAGAAAACTCAATCCGTGTTAAGTGACCATTTCAAATTCTTTCAAGTCTATTGCACAGTCTCTCATCATAACTTCTAGAATTATAGCTTTTGCTTCTCAATACCCACTCTTTTTCAGTTCATAATCGCTACTATCTTCCGTTCCTAATATTATACTGGTTACACCTTTGCTCGTTAGCATTCTATAACCTTTTAATACACGCGTCAACCTTAGTATCATGAATGTGTTTTCATTCCGAATACCACCATATTCATACTACTCCTTTTTCAGCTGTTTCTATTTTCCAAAGTTTGATCAACCATATAGAAGTAAAAGAATTTATTGAGAGATCACTATGATCATGAACACTTGTTACATCGCATAGGTAGTACCAGAAGGTGGCCAGCCTTTAGTACTTGACAAGGAATTAAACAATAGATGGTATCCTACTAGGCTTCTATCACACAGATAGACAGTCATTTGGCAATACCTCCCCTTCTGGAAGGGTTGTTCTTCTCAGCTTACATGAAATGAAAAGGAGAGAAAAGAACGATTTGAAGAAAATTGTAGATATATAAAAAATATACTACCACAAAATATCTGGCTTGGAATCTACCTCTGAACTATAGAGGTTTATCATAGAAGAACAAAACATATACGTATATATATCAACATCAAGTATTATAACATCGTATTTTACATGCCTAAATATTTTTGCTATTCCGTCCATCATTCTATGGACCCATGCTCTTCCTCGAGCTTATACACAATCACCTTTGAAACTCCCTCGATATCGAAAATCGAATCTGGGATCTTATTCTAGACATCATCGTTACTAGAATTCTATGCTTGCACCGCAACCTTCCTCGTATAGTAATACGACTCTCTATGGATAAGAAGGAATAAATATATCATAAGTAGATAATTGACTTAATTAGCCTATCAACGATAACTTGTACATTACCACGACCCGATTAGTGGTATATAATCTTAACATCCATTACAATACAACTCTCACGGTTGTTATCATCTCATTACTCGCAGAATCATTGCTGCATTACTATGGTCCACCGCTGACCCACTGTCATCATTCGTTTTCCATGAAATCTTAATATCTAACCATACAAGTCCATACCTACCTTATCGAATTCTTCTAAGGAGTTAACATAATCACCATTCATAATTTATGAAGAACATTCCAGATCCTGATGTACATTCATGACATGAAGCAGATAAAATTGCAGAAGAGTTTCAATCAAAGCAATGATAGCAGGTTAATTCACTGCTTATGTGAAGATGTTTTCCTTAAAATCTGATGAGTAAAAAAAATATCACCATTTTTCCATAAGTTATTGCCTCAGTCTTTAGAGGTTAATCACTGTCACGACTGACTCTCAATCATACTTAGAACATCTTTTATCTTAGGCCCTAATTGCCCTGAACAATTTCGGCCTTTACTAGTTTGATCCATACTTTCCCGTGGTATAACACGTGCCCCACTTGGCATCATTATAATTACGTCATATTTCCTTTATCAACATTTTTATTCTTGAGAATTTTGAATATTACCTTTCTCCTTGTAAACCTCTAAGGTTATCCTTGAATCGTTCCTCCTATATTTCCTAGATACAGGGCATATCCAGATACCATTTATTAATACCAGAATCATTGTCTATATACTTCTGAAAAATTTCTCCACTGATTCTTAAAGGTTGTTGTTACCTTAATCCTTTCCAATTCATACTTCCAAAACTCGTGATGTCCCTATTAAGGGCGAAATGCCAACCTTTATGCATTCCCCTAGGATTCATCTCAAGTTATCGAGGTTATATCCTTAATTCAACCTTTAAAAAGGTACATGCATCCTTCCATGGATAAATCAAGTCATATATCCCTAATGAGAGTGTCTTTATTCAATCATTCCCACCTCGATAGTATATGCCTAATTTCATAATAATATTCTTATCCAAAATGAGGTCAATCCATATGGCCTCCAAAAGACAATAACGGTTATCCACTTTTCTTGCCTGATTCGGTAATGATAACAAGGATGTTCTAGAAGATATTGGTCGTATTCAATGTGAACTTCTTCTTAATAAATCCGTATTTACTTTCGTTGTTTATCTCAACAGTCATCTCAATGTTGGGATATCTCTCATTCCTGGCGTCTCCCTTCCTGGGTATCAAGCCACCGGTCTTACACTTCACATTCTTGAAGGTCACTTCCTTCATCCAATTTTCCTAATTTCTTACTTCCTTGTCTCCTCAGTCTATCCGCGTCTCATTATTTATCCTTCGAACTATCTCAAGGTTTCCTTGAATTCTCCCAACTTAAAGGGGGTACAATATGTACATCTCTTATGCCTTCAACCATCAACTTTAACTCATAGTGAATCATCCTCATCCTGACGATCACATACTTTTCTATTTCTATTACTATGATTCTTTAGGGTTTCCTCACACCCCACTCCCTTATCATTCCTCAAACTCTATCGCCTGTATATTCCTTTCCACTTCAGTTTCTTTTTATATTCCTTTCTTTTACAATCATTTCATGAACCCACTAATTTTTTACTTCAAACATCACGTCGTTCTGGGATTCTTGTCCTCAGAACGAATCTTTACAACTTTTACAACTTAGATTCTTAATTCATCATACTCGTCCACTTTTGTTCTGGCTCTAAAGCTTTTACACTACCTCCATAGCCTTGGGAAGTACTTTCCCGAAAATAATTGTCTGAACTTTAATCAGTTTATTATATCTTCTGGCTCCGTGCCTTTCTTGGTCTTTCACCAGCGGGTGGCCTTTCTCTTAGGAGGGCAAGTGACAAAAACAGTCTTTTGTGCTTCATCATTCATTTAGAATCTCAAATGATTCCTATATTTCCTTTATCCAGGCTCTCGCCTCTACTGGGTTCGCTTATTCCTGGGAATTCTGAGAGCTTAGCGACTTAAAGGTCCTGAAAGAATTTCCCACTGCACTGTCTCCTCAAGGTGGTGGTTGGGGATAATAGTCTAAGTTCTTTTTAGACAGGTCCATGAATTGCCACATAGGAGTACCGTCTCGGGTCTCCTTTCTTTACTCGACCTTCTGTTTCCTTAGTATGAAATGTTTTCATCCTTCTCCCATACTTGGAGTTATCTTATACGTTAAAATCCTTGTTTTCCACTTCATTATGTTCTGGGTTCCTTATATCTTAATTGCGACCTCCCTGATTATCACATTCAAGGTTTGTCCTTAATCTTATTCCTCGTGGGGGCATAATGCCTGGAAAAATTTTGAGAATCTCTGGATATTTGTCTTACTTACTTTGCTTAAGTCTTTCCCTCATTCAATCTTTGCACGATTGCAAATTATAAATTCTCAAGTTCTATAAACTTCATGACACTCTCTTAAGTGTTCACAGCGCAATTAACAATATGAACTTATCACAAACAAACTGATCTGAACTGAAATTAACGAATATATACTTAACCATTTGTTCGAGGGTACAACAACTAAACACATTAAAGAGAATTACGTCATTTGATCTGATCACTTATATCCCAAAAGTACTACCATAGATAATCATCTAGTCATCAAAACTAATCATTCATAACTTAGGCTAATCCTCCAAAAGCGGTGCTACATGAAACCCTTGTCTGATCGCTCTGGCTCTGCACACTACCATGGATCAAGAAATGCGGGCATGCACGACATCCCTAACCTGCTCCATCACAGAGGTGATGAGGTCTAAGATAGTTACAAGTAGAGCTGGATCAATCTGACCCTCAAGATGGCCTCTAGCTGTAACACGGGTGGTAGCCTCAATCCTTTCCATGCTATACGCTAATCCTTCCGGAAGTACCCCGCCCTCAATCCTCGGTGCAGTAAGTCGACCCAACAGATCACTCCTAACATTACGGGCCTCAGACAGGCCACCCAAAATCATATAATAATCGGCGATAAGAGAAGCCTGAGTGGTAGCATCTAGCAGTCCATGGGGTGCAGGTGGTGCAGGCCCAGGGGATCCAAATGGATAACCAAGCACGGTATCAGGTGACAATAGTGCAGGAGATAAAGGTGGCATTTCCTCAGTAGGTGCTGGGCTCTGTACAGGGGAGGGAACAGGAATTGGTGGAACCTCATGGATGTCTTCAGGAACCTCTGGAAGAGGGGCTGATACTGGTATAATTGATATTGTGCAAGGTCCCACCCCTTCTGCCCTCATTATCCTCGGTGTCCTTGATAACTCTTCATCCTCTAGTGCCACCCTCGAGGCCATTCTAGCTCTGGTAGTCGCCCTGACTACGGTCATCAATTCCTCAGCGGTCCTCTCTTCATTCCCGTTAGGATCCTCCACGAGATCCTCCTCAGTAACAATCCCTTCTGGGATAACATCCTCAACCGCAATATTCTCAATATGAATCTCATCCGGTCCCTCGTTGGGGTACTCTATCGGATTCACAATTTGATCTCCAACATGTAATAAAACATCCTCATGCTGATGCTCCTGAACCTCAGGGTACAGTGCCCCGCTGCCCTATACGAGAACGAACTATGTTACTATCACGATATTTATAAGAGTTCCCGTAAGGGTTTTAATTGTCAGTACTATGTTAGGTAGCCCGACTATGAACTTGGCAAGAGTTCTTATTCTCTTAGTGAACTTATTATCTTAACATCACATCATCTCTGAGGTTTATAACGCTTAGCTCTGATACCATTTCTGTAACACCCCCAAATCCGGGGTCGGGGATCCGGGTTGTCACGAGTTTCATTTCCCCTTAATAACATTTAATCATAATAAACAATCAACTACTGCATACTATGACCCCATAATATACACACACACACCACAAGTTATAGTCTCAGAGATGAATACCAAAAATAACCCAAGTCAATTTATTCCACAATTATAAATCGTTATACCTCGAAAGGATTTCTGAATAAATTTACATTTCCTTGCCATTATTACAATTCATATTGATACATATGTCTGGAGCATCAAAAGTTGAAAGCCTAGCCTACTGGTAATTCCTACCTCAGCTACTGCGGCATCAACGCCTCCAGAACACTACGGAATATTTCCTAACTGCTTGCGAATTGGAAGCTTGGTCCTGTCCATCTTTTCTATCTGTTATTGTGTGATGAAAGAAAAAAGCAAGGGTGAGCAACAAGCCCACCAAAATAATATGTATAATGATTAACAATATATGAGCATTCTCATAGTACTCATGAAAGTCTTGGTCAAGAAGAAATGAACCAAGTTTGATATCTTAACGCGACCAAGTCACAACATATTCAGTATATATGTATATATATATATACTTTTCAAAATCTTGGAAGTCCTCTCCCATGCATAATATACACAGAGTTCCAGTTTATAACTGTATAAAAATATCGTTGCAAGGTGATCTCATATATCTAACCTTGTCTCAATGTTTTTCTGAAAATCTTTGATATGCATAAGATAATCATTTACTAGATATAAGTTTAAAAGATGAAGTTACAAGAAACTCCAATGTACTTATATCTTTTCCGAATACTACTTGAACTACAACCGTTCAATGTATAATCCGTTTCAAAAGTTCATCACATAGATGAGACTTCAAGATAAGATTTGAATAGATTAAATCTTTGAAATATTATAAAATGAAATGAAGTTACGAGATACTTCATTAAGTCCTGATATATATATCCACATATATATCTCTTATACATTTCCTGAAACCTCTGTCATGTAAAGTATGAACAGAGTTTGTAACATCCAATGAATTTTTGGAAAGGAAAAGAATTGTGGCATAAACCCGATATCTTGCTGATCAGGCAAAGATACCAATAAGTAACCTTTTCTACTGTAGATGGATGAATTCCTCGCCGGTCATCACCCTGGCCCCATTCGGACCTCGTGCTAGACCGTTACCCGGCAACTCATGCGTGGATGGACTGTCACCCAGCCTCTTACCCCTTCATAGACCGTACCCCGACATGTCGCTTATGCCGACTCAATCAGATGGACTTACTTCCCGAACATTGGGCAAGTAATCAAATTGTTGTCTCAAAACAGCAACCACGTTGCGAATATAAAATACACCACAGAGCCGGATCCCTCAGGTTTTGAGCGAGTATTTAAATCCCCTTCGAAAGGAGGATCTTAAATATAAAAATGAGTTTTGGGATCCGCCCTAACTTTTAAAAATCATTTTGTAGACTCGAAAATATTTTTTAAGAATGTTTGGAGTAATGCTGATTTAATGAAATAAATCAGTCCCGATATATTAAAAAATATCAGAATATTATTATTTAAATAATATTCCCATAAGGATAATCCTTATAAAAATAATTGAAGTAAAAGTTTTAAAACTTATACTTGAAATGAATAATAAATCACCAAAGATATACTTATACGAAAGTACGATCTTTATTTGAATAATCGAAATTAAGTTTGATTATCGAAACCTTATTCTTTAATAAAGTAAAGAATATTATTTAATAATTAAGCGGAGTCATAAGTCCTTAAATGAATATTCAAAATAATATTCATTAAATAAAATAAACGGAGTCTTAAGTCCTCGAATGAATATTCAAAATAATATTCATTAAATAAAGTAAGCGGAGTCATAAGTCCTTGAATGAATATTCAGAATAATATTCATTAAATAAAATAAAGTTATCGAATAAACCTTATTCGATTAATAGTTTTGAAAACTATATCAATATATATATATATTATACTCGGGAACATCGACTCCCGGTTTAGAAATATGTTCACCTTTGGGTCCCCTATACTAAGGGTATACGCAACTACTGCTTATCTCTAGCATAGGTATTATGCAACTTACAAGCAATTGAATCAACAATATATAACAAGATTAAGAAAAGACATGCATATATACCATATCACATGCTCCAATATATCGCAAGATTTGCTAATAACAAACATGCACTTATCACAAGATAATGCATATACATATATTTACTTCACAACAACAGTATAACGGGTAGAAAACTTGCCTGAGTGCTCCCGGATATACTTAAGCTTAGAGTCGGTCCGATAACCTATGAATAACAACATAAGTCGGAATTAAACCCTGGTCGCTTAAGAAACTAGACTTTAACCAATTGAACCCTAACGTTCGCTTTAGCGCTTAACGATTCACTTAAGTCGCTCGTGCACCCTCGGCTCCACCATTTTTAATAAATTAACCATTAAGAATTTTAAAGCGATTCTTTCACGAGTACCTTACCAACTGCCTA